>NC_069130.1:39673305-39844828 GCF_026914265.1 Mya arenaria | reverse complement strand
CTCTACCTGAGGAGGCTCATCAATCATTCCAGCGATTTACTCGAGGGATGTCAGAATTTGAAAGAGTAGCTTATGCATCTGTCCTTAAGATGTTGGCTACAACAGCATCTGTGACAAGCATTTTGTCACCAGAATATGCTCTTGCAGGAATTTCTAACTAATGAAAATCTTTCAGATTTTGAGTTTAACAGACAGATTTATGAGATGAGATCATTTGCTCCAGAAATACGGGACTTGATTGCAGGGACTTGATTGCAGAATCGATGTTGAACAATAACAACATTCTACCTGATGACATTAAACTTTTTCTAGTTCATCTTACTAATGAGTCTCTAAACTTACCAGTTTATGCCCCAGAGGATGCTACTTTTCAATTCGGAACATACAACCCTGAGAAGCTGGGCCGGGCTTATTACTTCAATGAACATGGTGTTAAACTGAGGAATGTACGCAAATTTCAGATAGATGAGGACCGAGCAGGCAGAAACAATGACCATGATGATGAAGCTATGGACTTTGAGCGATGCAGAAAGATTTACTCAAAAATACAACAATCAGCACCCGGCACATCTAACTTGTTTCTTTGGTTTTGTCCAGATCACTGTCATTGTTATGGATTCCACATGACAGTGGCTGAAGGCAGAAAAGATCCATCAGCTTCATTATACTCTCATCTAGCCAAACCTCCACAAGCAGTGTTTTATGACTTTGCCTGTAACTTACAGGAATATTGCCTCAACAGAGAGAGTGGGTACTACAAGAATGTTAGATTTTTTCACGATATTTTTCATGGTTATTCACACAAATGCTCTACTTCTTTTAGAAGCTCTCGACTTCAAGGATTTGAAAGTGTGAACTCAGAAATCTGCGAACAGTTCAACAGCTTCATCCAGATTCTGAAGAAATCAGCAAGACAAATGACACAATCTCATTTCTGTTTCTATCTTCAGTTCTTTATTCATGAGTGGAACAGGAGAAAAAGAGTTGCTTACAAGAGGAAAATCAGCACTGCACTAGCTGGGCTTTTATGAAATGTATAACAACTTTGATTTTCAGAGAGCTGTGCATCATAAAATGATCAAATGAACTATGTTTAATTTATATTTCATTCACCTCTTATATATATTTGTTTGACTTTCTCATTTGCGTATACTTTTGACTAGTAATTATCACTGCATCTGCAATTGTTTTCGGTTTCTGCTGTGTTTGTTAGTATGTTTCAGTTTGAGCGAACAGACTCCAACTTTGGCTTCCAGCTTTGCTGTTGAGAAAGGTCAACAAGTTCCACCAGAAGTTCCACCAGAAATACATCACGTCTTTGATTTTAATGTATGTTAATAATTATTTACATGGTTGTAAACTAAAAGTTCAAAGCATAAATATCTTATATATATATATATATAATTACATAAAGAAAAATGTTGATTGTCTATAAAGCTATGAATTAATATGTTTGTTATAGAAATTCATATCCCTCTTTCAGGTTTGAGGCAGATTTTCCACAGCGTCTTCATCCAATCTACTTGTGTCGGCATGTGCAACTACTTAATCTGAAGGCTTGGAGGGAATTGTAGCTCAGTGCTTCATCCTTTATGTGGATAAACAAAAGGGAACCAGAAGGATCGATCTAAAGACATTCTTTTCATAAATCTGTTGGTGTCAAACAATATAATTTTGATTGATCAGTCTTCTTAGTGCCTGTAGTGAACAGTATGTATTGTATTATATGTAGTATAATAATCAATTAAGTGTTGATAAATGTTTTACAATTATCGTATAACCCTTTATATCAAGTTTTGTTATTTAATTGTAGAACAGCAAAAGAAACATTTGTGGATTTTAAAAGATAAGGCAGAGACTATGTTTACACTGTAAATGTTCAACTGGTGAATTCCATTATTTGTTGCAATATCTAGATTTTGATAATGTAAGGAATGATTTCTGATTAAAGTATTACAATAGGAATCCAATCTCTGTTATGCTTAAAGATGCACTTTTACTCCCAAATTAGATATTCCACAGTTTATATGATTGTTTTTTATATAAAAAAATAAGATTCTTATGAAGGATACAGAGTTGAATTTGAAAGAAGGTTGCAGGAAACATAAAGATCATAATCAATCTTTTAGCACTCGCCAATCATTTAATATTTTTAATTTTAGGAATTAAATACACAGTTACAATATTGTTATCAGGAATCAATATTTTCCATAAATGCATTATTTAGTAAGTAGTTAAAGGTTTATCAGTCGAAATGTATGTTTCATACATGTGTATATTTTGATTTTGAATAAGAGTCACTTGAAAGATTTTAGCTAAAAATGTTAGAAGAAGAAACTGAAATTGCCCAATTCTGTACAAATAATTAAGGTCATACATTCGCTTATACACATTTTATCAATGTGGAATGTTAACTTAAATTGTTTCTTAAGTATGATATAACAATCTATATTGCATAAGTAATTGAAGATATTGTTAAATACCACTTGTATGTGTACATGCTGGGTACCCCTTGCACATAATGAAAGCTAGGTATGAATAATATACGATTTTAAAATAATTGCAGTAAAAGACGGCAGTAAACTGAATGGAAGCTGTACACACACTTATAAGTACACCTTCACGTGCTGTTTCACAACATCTTATGTAACTACTGAGAACACATGTTTACAGTACATATATTACACTGTTTTATTTGGACTCATTTTATAAAAAAACATTTAATTCCTGTTTTGTTATAATTTGTTATAAATCAAATGCTTGAAGTCATGTTTTATGATCTTATAATAAAATTTTATTACGGGTCTAGTTGTTCGTTGTAGCATTGTTGAGTGAACGTCTCTGATTTTGCCTCATAATTAATGAATTTCACACGAACATGTGTATGGAACCTTCTGTAATGTTTGTGATGTATGAGATTTGCTGTTTGGAGACTTTCAGACGGAATTCTTTCCTTAGAATTAGAATGTACCATTGTTTATTATCGCAATGTCTGTTAACATTGCCAGCAAAGCACAATAGTTGAATATGGAGTCGTGCAAAGAAACTGGAGCGAGTAGATAATTCTAGGCTGGCTAACATCAAACATCATTGCCCCGATATGTTCATTATTGAAAAAAAATGAAATGCTAATTATTACAAACTTTCAGTCGTTTATGGAACAAAATGTAATAAATGCCTCATTGGCCAAAGTCAAAAGCTAATACACAAAAAGGTAAAAGGTAAGCCTGATAGATACTTTTTATTCCTCCATGAAATGAAGAGCAAAACATTGATATATATACTAATAATGACACATATTATGAATTACATTTAACACAATAATATTCAAACAATACGAGTAAACCAAACATGCATATTATGTACGCAAGTAGACAAACAGAATAAAATATCAAGTACTCTCGAAAGATAACAAAATTAAGCATTGGTAAGAAATATTTAGATTTAGAGCAGCCCTCTATTCCTAGGTATAATTACACACATAAATGCAAAGCTAGTACGAAAAACGAAATAACTAGGAAAGCAAAGTGTGATTTTACAATATACCTAATTCTGGATCAACTTAATTCAACAAGTTATTGACACAAGCTACATATGATTTTAGCAAGGTACAAATTCTGAAAATTGATATCCCAATGTCCGTTTTGATCAGTCTGTTCCCTCGAGAGAATGTTTTGAAACTTACCATAGGGAGGTAGATCTAGGGTTTCTCGACCCTTAAAGTCACGCAAATCACTTCGATCCGAGTAAACTTCCCGCTTTGTGGTAGATTTGTCATATTTGACTAACTCCTTTTTTTTAAACTAGACCCTCGATCAGATAAAGTAATGGCTGTGGTCATGCGTGAAGGTCAATATAACTTGACCATGACAACATTCGTGACCCTGACCAACTTCCATATTTATGTTAAATATCCCACGTTAAAAAAAATCAGACTTCGATCCAAGTGTATATTTTGTACTAACTAAATTCTGCTGGTTGGAAATTTGTTCACCTATAAGGTTTGCACTGTTCAAATATGGCCATTTTGATCTCAAGACTTGTGGACGGACGCACACTCTTGATCCGTGTCATCTCAGGTGCCGCCGCTTTAAAATATTGAGAAAAAGGTGTTTTTTACGTCTTGTGTCGGTATAATTGACATACACGGCAAAGTCCAGATAACGGTTTTTACCTTTTATGGCCAATTTGAGGGATAAACCCACGAATTAAATGGGCTAAAGTATGGTCTTACAAGATGCTTCGAATGGTAGATTGCTAAAAGTCGTGAACATCCGGATCGTGCAGAAAAGGTTCAAGAGCGGGTTCTAAAACCTGGCCAATAAACGGGGGAATGGGCATTTTGGAAATGTATCGTTTAACTCATAAAGAAGTTTAAGGCTAATCAGTCATATGCTATCGGAATGGTTACAGCTATAACAACTGAGTGAGGGCTATCCGCTTTTCCTAGGCACCAGCTAAAGAGTAGAAACGGTTTAAACCGATGTACCATCTCGGTGCGTATTCAAGAGCGGTTAAGAACACATTGGACAAAAGATGAAAGCCCAAATAGCCTTAAATGCTATAATATTTGGCATTTTCTCTGAGAAAAAACAACATCATGTTACAAAAACGTTCATGTCTGCTTAATTGAAGTGCGGTCGTCCGTCTGTACGAGTAAAATAGGCTTTCAACGCTGACTGCGGCTGATGAAAACCCTTTTTTGTAATATTGTTCACTATTTTACACCTGGATTTGGACAAACTGCCAGGTCTTAATAGATATGATAATCCAATGCCGACAGAAAGGTCATTTGGACGCTAGAAAATCCGCCGTTATGGATTTTGCAGAAAAAAAGTGCAATGAGTTTTACCATGAATGCCACTTTCTCTTGGAGTAACAACTGCTACCGGGAACCGGGTTATACACATTTACCGGAAATTCTCTATATTTTTCGGTGTCAAAAAAGATCATGAAAATCTGTTTTATTCTGTTCTGCTGGAAATTTCAATGGAAAGGCTGTGGTCGGTCAAGCAAAGATTATACAAAATATAATTCCACGTTAGATCGACCCTCAGCGTACTCGCATGATGAATTGGCCGACAGAATTATAAAATGAGGTTCTGTATACACAACTTTTCACAAAGTTACATTACATTACCTTATTTTTTAAATAAAATATTCTATTAGTCTATGATTTGCAAATTGTTATTTGTCAGTCAAATTTGTACCTATAAGTAAAAACGTTCGACTGCCAAATTCATGTAGCCATAGGTACAATATTGCTTTCTTACATTGAAACGGGGGTTTAAGTTGAATGCCATTTAATCACTTTTATAGATAAAGGCAGCAATTCGTATGCAGAAACTGTAGTGTCATTTCAGAAATTATGTCATCGACATTGTGTTTAAGCTCTGTGCTTACCTCTCTTCTTCTTTCAATAATGTGTGTCACCAATTAATAGGTATCACTGCACTGTTTAATTGTCACTGAGGGGATTGAATTTCATAAAAATGGAAATATTTTTTTAATATTTTTTTGATATTGTCACTTTCTCAAACAATGAAATATCATATTCAAATGATATTCTCAAAATTCACTTCTTTCACAAGGTGAAACATCATGCAGCATGATATTGAAATAAACATTTTTCTTTTACTATATCCACAAAAAGATGGCTATAAAATGACTTGATGTACATTCTATATGAAAGTGATTTTATTAAGGAAATTGCACCGATGATATTGTGTCCCAGCCCTGTACATACTGAAAGTTCAATATAATGCGAGAACAGGAAAATTTTCGAAAAATTATCTTTTATATGTGCACTGTTTGAGATGATCAGATATCTGTTTTATTTCATGGAAATATCTTTTTAAAGCATTGGAAAGCACTCGCTGTTATATACAATGTAGATATGAAAAAACCTCATGGTATACCTTTTCAGGTTCAGTGGGAATCTAAATATGACTATAAAAATCCCTCAACTACTCAATGATCAGCCAAATTCAAACATACCGTAACATGTTCAGTATTTTATTCAATAATATAACATAGTACATTATAATAATTTTTCACAGGTCTATGGCACAATGATGGTTAATGATTACAGAATAACCTAGAACTTAAAAAGAACATATAAAACAAGTTTGATGCTAAAATCACTAATGTTTCTCTTAAAGCTACACTCTCACAGATTTAATGTTTTTACAACTTAATGAAAGTTTCAAGTTACATAAAACATGAACATCGATAGGAGATAAATGCAGTACTATAAATAAAATATGTATTAAAAATAATACATATTTTTAATACAAAGACACAAATTAAAGAAAGCAGACTGTCAGGCCATGATAAAGATTTGTGGAGACATAACCTCAAAGGCATACAAAGACATAAGACTGTGAGATGCCTTGTTAGTACATTTCAATGATTAAGAATGGATCATTAGTTCCACTAACTCTGACAGAATTTACTTCATATTATCTAACTACTACATAAAATATCAGAGGTCAAATTCTTAGGCAATACTAGCAAGTGCATACATGCAATGACACATAGATCATAATATATCCACATTAAACACATTTTTTAAAGATGCACTCTTACTCCCAAAAAGGTTTACCACTACTAATACTATTGTTTTAATATTGCGAAAAGGATAAATGAATGTTGAAAGCAATGGTTCTCATGAAGGATACCGATTTTGATTTGAAAGAAATGTGCATAAAACATGGTGTATCTACCTTATGAGACTATTAAAGTAGATCACAGTAAATCTTTTAGCATTCATCAATCATTAAATATTTTTGCGTTTTCTGTTATTAAATACAGGGTTACAAACTTGCTACCAGTAATAAATATGTTTCATCAATGCATTATTTAGTAAGAAGTTAAAGGTTTATCACTCAAAATGTATGTTTGTTATACATATGTATGCATTGATTTTGAATAAGAGTGTCACTTTAACAATTAATTTGATTTAAAAATTACCTGACAAGAATTAGAAGGAGCTTAAGAATATGGAATTTAAAAAAATAATAAAGCAATACTTTTCATAAAATTAAAAGGCAGCAACAACAGTCACAGTATGTTTTAGCATATGCTATTTAAAACAATCTCTCAATATGGTCCAACTCGAACCCTACACATAAAAAGTACAAGTTGTATTTAAAGACAAATTCATGGTAAGTAAACAGCTACAAATTTAAAAAAAGACACTCTTATTCAAATTAACATTTTCTGTTTTTTTTTAACAATGTATCTTCTTACATTATGATGTAATATGTGCTTGTCAAAAGCAATAGAAAAATCAATTTAAAAAGTATCGTGATGTGACAATAGTTGTTTTGTTAATGATTGGCAGAAGAAGTTCAGTTTCAACTGCTGTCTACTATTTTTGTAACAGTGACCTAGATCCTATGCGCCCAAAACACAATCTCATGAAAGTTCTCAATAAACTCTTCCTATATATCAAGTTTGGTCACAGTATATCAACCATAACTTAGGTTATTCAGTACCAAAAAGTAATATTTTTTTAGTAACATTGACATTGACCCTAAGGGGCCCAAGGCATTCGAATGAAAGCTCTCCATTAACTTGTCATATATACCAAGTTTGGTCACACATTGTCACCCCTTACTTATTCAGTACTAACTATATTTGTACTTTTCAGCAATACTGACTTTGACCTAGATCATAACCCAAAACACAATAAAAAAGTCTGTATGAACTTTCATATAAACCAAGTTTGGTCACAATATGTCGACCTTTAAGTTAATCAATACCAGTTCTTTTGCTTTTAATAGTAACTTTGACCTTTATATTGATCCCAGAAGCCTAAAACGCAATCTCATGAAAGGTCTTCATAAACGCTTCCTACATACGAAGTTTGGTCACTATATGTCAAACCTAGCTAAAATTATTTTACACATAAGGTGACTTTGAAGACCCTTCCACCAGCCCGCCCAAACAATTAGCTTTCAAAAACCCTGTTAAGAATATATAAATGTGCCTGACATAAGAAATAAAAATGAAAAAAGGGCAATAATTTGTATTTAGTTAAAATGGAGTTATGTCACCTTATTGTAAGATGTTCATCATTAATTGTGCAAGGTATTAAGTCCATGAATGAAGGCTATTGAAGTATTAACATCATTATGTAATGGCCCTGAACAACTGTATGGAGTATTAAGTGACTTTAATGAAGGGTTTTGCAGTTATGAGTGAAAATCCCAACTTGGTCTTAAACTTTAACCGGACGCTAAAGCCAAAGCAGATGCTGAGGCGAGTGGTATAACCCTCCTTATTATTCAAATAGTCCAGCTAAAAATGTTGATAGGGGCTATTCCATTTAAAAATATAACCACTGGAGGGAAGGCATTTATTAAGTTTTTATGCCAACCCCATACAAAAGCAAATGTGCCTTTTGGGGTGCAAATTAGCAAAAAAGCCCAACCATATATTATTAAAAATCTGCCAAACCCGGTGGTTATATGTTTTAGAAGAATAGCCCTAAGTGTTAATTACACTAAATATCGCCTTATTACAGCTTTGTTATTGACTTAAGACATGAGATGTTTATAATGTGTATTAGAGAGGTCCAATATCTACCATTTTTGTTTAAGTCCCAGTCTAATCAAGATATCAAACTGGTATGTACCGGTACTCCCATATTTTATTGAAATGATTCCAATAACACCCTTATCTCTGTTACTTAAAAATACAGTTGTCATAACAAAGCCTGTCCTCTTTTAAGTCCACATTGGCAGTGAGATTAAATTAAAATGTGATTCTGTTCATTCTGTTCATTCTTCTTCAAACAGCATTCATCGTGAATCTCGGACATCTTTAATCTATTGGAAATAGAAAGAAGATCTTCATAGAAATTATTTCCATTTTCAGTTTTATGTATTTCATCATTATGGCAATTAAATAATAGTACAAATAATATAAAATTATTATAAAGATGATTTTGACTTCTGTCATCTTCATTGCATCTAATCCATCTACATTATACTATCCTTTTACAATTGACATCTTTTTTAAATATATATATATATATATATATATATATATAAATACTGAATGTTTAATAAACATTACCTGTAAAAGTGTCATGACTTGCACCCATATCTGTTTTAACTGAAAAGTTAAAAGTTAAACTGAAACTGTATCTGAAAAGAGTGCATAAAATCAAAGCTTCACATACAAATTAGCTTCATGTAATAAAGAAATATATAATGATGCTATGAAGACAAACATGCACTTATAATAAACTAGAGGCCTATGTTCTACTGGCTGGGTTTGTGTGGTCAACATCACTGTTTTTGAAAAGAACCAACCCCTTATGGATTCTGAATACTCATTTTTTCATAAAGGCCCATAATCTTATCATTTCAAGGTTTTTCGAAAGGAACCAAGCTCTAATGGATATCAAAATACTGTACAAGTTTCATCAAAATACGATCAAAACTGAAGACTGTATCTTGTTAACCAGCAACTGCTTACTGACACACTGATTTTTTTACTATCAAGGCCCATAATCTAGGCATGCATGGGCGGATCTGGCTGGTTTTCAAAAGGAACCAAGCTCTTATGGATATGTAGATACTGTTCAAGTTTCATCGAGATACAATCAAAACTGAAGACTGTATCTTGTTAACCAGCAACTGCTTACTGACACACTGATTTTTTTACTATCAAGGCCCATAATCTAGGCATGCATGGGCGGATCTGGCTGGTTTTCAAAAGGAACCAAGCTCTTATGGATATGTAGATACTGTTCAAGTTTCATCGAGATACAATCAAAACTGAAGGCTGTATCATGTTAACGAGCAACTGCTTACTGACACACTGATTTTTTATACTATCAAGGCCCATAATCTAGGCATGCATGGGCGGATCTGGCTGGTTTTCAAAAGGAACCGAGCTCTTATGGATATGTAGATACTGTACAAGTTTCATCAAGATACAATCAAAACTGAAGGCTGTATCATGTTAAAGAGGAATTGTTTACAGACGCACGGAGGCACATACTACGTACACACTACCATCGCATAAGACTAAATGACTAAACAATAAACCAGTCCATTAGTTGAATAATTAAATTATATGATTTGTAATGTTCAGTCAACATTTAATGTATTGCACAAGCTCATGGTTGGTTAACATGTTAAACTTGTTAGGAATTAAATATCCAGTTAATAAACATATTATTCTTTGGGTTTAATTGCTGTAACGTTTGTTATTCAAATTAAATGACGCAACATGTTCAAATGGTCAATTTAGCCCATTTCTAAATTTATCATTACCTGGTATGTTTGAATTGTGTTGACCAGGTGGATGAGGTTAATGGAGCAATGGATGATAAAGCGGCTGACTGCGAGTGCTGACATCTCTAGGCTTCAGGAACTGATTCAGAAAATTAATTGAAATTAATTCTTCTTGTCTATTTATGTTTTTTCCCATTAATGATTAAAAAAAAAACATAATGTCATTGCTTTTAAAGTATAAACATGACAGCAAAAACAAATACTATAAATAAGCATATATTTGAGAGACTGTCCAAATTTCATTAATCTGCACATTTGAAGAATTCATCATGAAAAATGGGCACATAATATTTGTTCTTTCTGAAGTTAACTGTATTACAAAAATTGTAGTCAGATTTTGACTAGATTATGTACTGAACACATATGCCATGTAATAAAATAAAACTATGCCCTACATTCCTGTTTCAGTTCTTGTGTGGAGCACACCCAATATCAATGCAAAAGGTGCATCGCACATTTTTGTTCAAGATACATGTTTACAAGCGGCGCCATGTATAAGGCATTTTGAATAAAAAAAAATTTCCTTTTGTAAGTAAATGATTGAACACATGAATGAAATGACATACAGAATTATCATATCAACATTACAACAAGTTTATAATACTACTTGTTTTCCTACCACAGATTCTTCATGTTCTTTATGAAAAAGAAATTAAGAAAGTAGTGTTCATACATTTTGAATTTTTAATCCAGTGTTCTTTCTTACAATGAATGTAGTCAAATTATGTAGGGTTGAAGTATGTAGTTGCATTAAAAACATGAGAAAAGTAATGGGACATAAATCATTCAAAAAAATTGTGTGCCAATGACAATCCTTTAAAAGAAAGAAGTTTGGAAGAAATTTATATACATAGAAAAAAAACATGATTATTTCATTTTTAGTACCGGTAATTCTTTTGCAAGGCCCAGAATCACGCAATGCATATCATTTGGTAAACAACACATTTTTCAGGCATGTGGGAAAAGGCTGTGACCTGTACTTTTGTTTTTAAACTAATATACGATACATTTAAGGAGGTTGCAATTATAAGTAACTTCTACTTCAATGAAATCGGCTCGGGTTCATATAAATCAGAAAAAGAAAGATACAGAAATCGAAATGTTATATACTTAATACTCTGTGTACAGCACTGATGATGATTGAATAACTGGTTATATACAAAACATTCCATATAATTTACATTGCATCAGGGACCCACCATCATCTTCAGTTTAAGGGGTTTCATGTGCTGCAGATCCTTGACATGTGCAAGCTGCTATTGCCCTTCTCTCCATTTCTATCTCATTGGCTGCAGGCTGAAATTTTTTAGTCTGCTTAGCACATCATAGCCACTTGGCAGAAGGTGGAATGAATTAATATTAACTTCAGTTATTATTATATGCAGTTATGACAGTATACTATCTAATGTTCTTCTATTACTTTTGATGAAAGGTTCTCTTCAAAGGACAAAAATGATAATCACAATTCTAATTGAAAAATATTTGTAAGTCATTACATGTATGTGTACCTTTTTTTCTCACAACAAGAAGTCTGCACAGTTCAAACATTTATACGTTCTTAATGTTGTTACTTGGGATGCCTCCTAGGATGGCTCAAGGCACCTGCAGAGAAACAATACTTGTCAGATAGAATATGCATTCAAAGATAAAACATTGGTTTATACACTCTTTTTTTATCTCACTATTTGGACCAAATATAATACCATAGTTTTATGATAAACATTAGGTTTATCTTTAAAGTTCTTCCAACATATATTTATCCATATAAAGCACATAAACAAGGCAACCTGAAACTTAAGGATTTGCTAAGAAATCCTCTTGAAAGTTTGTAAGCAGACAAAGTTAATTTGGCAATATTTGGACACATTGGTTAGAGTCTCATTGTCAATTACTGAAATAAACAAATGTATGGAATAAAAATACTCTGTCAATCAGACAACAGGTGGGATTTTTCTTGTTGCTTGTGAAAAAATACAAAGTACTTAACTGTTGTTTAATGAAATACCTTCTTTTTCATCAGAGGATTGATAATTATAAATCTAAGACAATGTTAAACATTGCATTATCACTAGTGTACGAGAATGATGAAATATAGGCTATATTTCAAGCCACTCCAGTTATACCCCATCCCCTAAAGAGCAGCCAGTGTTATATACTAGTACCTCTTCTTGACTTTAAGCTGAGAACAGTCATTAACTTTTTTTCCTTTTCTTCTTTATGCAACAAAGTTTAAAATAAAATTAAGTGCACATTACACATCATTATAAAATATTTGAATTAGCTTGACACATCTACTCTAGCTGTTAAATAGATACATGTGGTTTACTTGTAACATTTTTGCTACCAGTAATAATCAAATATATTATCAGCTTTGACAGGTTATAATTTTCACCTACTGTAAAACCATTTTCAATTTTGTGTGGTATGAATCTCATTCATAATCCCTTGTATTTCCCACGTTTTTACAAATGCATCTAAATCCCATCGGAAAACATCCTCTTGTATACATTGATCGTATACTGAGGGCAATATACCAGTACTATTTTGCAAATATGTTGGTCAGTCAATAAAAGTTGATTTGCACTACATCTGAGTGCAATTATTGTTTGTATCAGAATTTTAGGTTTTTATTTTTGTCTTCTTTGATCCAACAATCTGATCAATTCATCAAAAAATGAAAAAAGAAAGATTGAATTAATGCAAGCCATTTAAGTTCAAATTCTATGGAGATTAATTCTGTAACTACTATATATTTTAATGTTTAAAGTAACACTCTTATTCAAAATCAATACAAACGCATGTATAAACAAAAATAAATTCTAAGTGATAAATCTTTATCTTCTTCCTAAATAATGCATTTATGGTGAGTGCTAAAGATCAACTGTGATCTACTATGGTCTCATTGAAATACTGTTATTTCTGCACCTTTCTGTTAATTAAACTTGGTACTTTATACCTGAAAACCATAGATTTAAACATTTTTTCATACATTTGGTATATAAAAACAATTGTTCTAATTGTGATAAATCTTATTCGGGAGAAAGAGTGTGCCTAGTTTATCATGCAGATTTTTTTTCCAAAGTTTACAAGCAAACTTAAGAGAAAAACATACAAGTACTTTACATAAATGATAAGCATTCTTAGGATAGCAGTAAGCCAGTTACTATCCTCACAAGAGACAATGCTCATCAAGGAATATAAATGCATAGGAGTGATTCAATAAAGTTAGCAACCATCTTTGATTTTGTCAAATCAAATATAGAAATCTCACTTTCAGATAGCTTTGAACATAACTGTAAACGAGAAGTTGAGCTAGACACAGGAAAGGACAGTGCGATTTTAATTTTTTTCACTCTCGGGGGCATAAAAAATACACCTCAGAAATCAGTGAGATAAATTGGTTTTACTTTAACTTACCCATAAGAACTCGATCAGGCCAAAGAACATTTGGATTCCTCTTCACAAAGAATGGTGGGAATGAAAGATGTGTACTGTCCCTTCTGATGCACTGTATACAGGAATGATACATGTCTATTAATAATTGTTATCACTAACTTCATGAAACATGGCTTGAAACGGGCCAATTTCAGCACAATTAAGAGAAAATAAATAATATTTATATGACTATAGAAAAATTGTTTGTATTTTGAAAGTCATTTTGAAACTCATATTCTTCACAAAATTGCAGTGTCCATTCATTTTCACTTAAGGCTTTATGGGATAAAATAGTTTTGAAACTATACCATTGAATTGCTTTCAATATTTTGGCTTTCCATGTCAAATATTTATTGTTATCATAGATGCAAATAAGTCATTGCCTTAACACAAAAGTAAGTACCTAAACAAGTAAATAATCCATTGAAAAGAACTCATATTGATAATTGGCTCCAAATGTAATCTTCTGTAAAAATCAACCTTGCCTTTGTGAGCATATCCCTGGATCTTTCCTGTGATGTTCCATCCTGAACATACTTTGGCTTTCACCATTCTGGAAATGCGGACAATGGGCCTGTAACAATTCAAAACAAAATTTTACAACTATAATATTAAATTGGGGTGGGGCATCATTTCAAGATCTGTTCAAAGACACAATTAAATCAGTGCCTGAATGTACAACAAGGCAATCCAAAGGACAGCTATATCCCCTGCAAATAACATTCTCGGATATCTGAACATAACGATATTTGTTATTCATATTGTGTGTACTAAGTGTAGGACCTTTAAATGTTAGATGTGACCTTGACCATTGAGTTATGGACACGGGTCAAGGTCACTGCAAATCATCCCAATGAGGACACATTTCTACCAGGTAATATGGTAATCCATTCCTGCAAGTTATACCCCAGACACGAGCATGTGTACTATGGCCTTTAAATGTCAGATGTGACCTTGAACATTGAGGTTTGGACCTGGGTCAAGGTCACTCCACATCATCTCAATGACAATATTTGTAAAAAGTTATATGGTACCCATCAATGCATTTGAAATATGGACCCGGATCAAGTTCACTGCACATCGTCTCAATAAGGATAACATTTGTACCAAGGAAAATGGTAATCCATTAATGCATAAGTAAGTTAAAGCCCGGACACGAAATGTTATGGACAGACAGACGAAATGCATTCCTATAATCCTCTCCCCACTCTGTTGCGGGGGAATAAAATCAGAAACTTTTTAACAATCATCATTCAATGTCCGTGGACTGGAGTTACAAATTCAAAAATATTACAACTTAAAGCTGCACTCTCACAAATTTACCGTTTTTACAACTTTTTTATTATTTGTCTTGGAATTAGCAAACTTTTGTGTCAATATCTGCAAACCAGTGATGAAAGACCGTTGGCAAAATGTCACATCGCAGATTTTCATATTTCCATTCCAAATTTAATGTTTTATGGCTTAGACGGTTTAAAAAAATGCATAAACATCAATTTTGGAGAGGAAATATGAAAATCTGCCATCTGATCTTTTGTCATCAGTCTTTTATTACTGGTTTTCTGATATTTACGCCAAAAACTGCTCGTTCCTAGACAAAAAATAAAAAAGTTGTCAAAACGTTCAATCTGTGAGAGTGCAGCTTTAAGTCAATTTACAAAATACAAGGTACTGAGTATCAGTGAAAGTGGCTTAAACATTGGCTTTCAAGGAGCTTTCTCACGTAAGAAAAGTAAGATGCTGGGTTTCAAATTTGGCCACGCGGGTTTGAACCCGGTCTCCGACACATTTTTTTTTATATCAAAGCGTTACACATTCTATTCGATAATTGTCCAGACATCAGATGGTCAAAAAACCCAGTAACTTCTCAAAAACAGCATAGAAATGTCCTTGTGAGCTACCATGAGGCAGATCATTTATAATGAAGATAAACACATCAATTATGTCACATCACTGACATCAGCACAGTTTACCTATTTAGAAATAGCACATAATGGGTTCCCAGTTTAAAAAAAGCATGGAGTGATATGACCTTGCAAGTCATGTGATCATTTCATATCTTAAACTCAACTTTAAAGCATTGTAGCAATACATATAGCCCAGAATTAACATAACTTGAGTTTTCCCATGCCGGTACAAATAAAAGGTGAATTTCAAGCTATTGAAATGCATGTAACAGTCCAATGACTCTATTGTTTCCAAAGTAACGTGTATATATTACAACGGTTTAATTTTGTTTGTACCGGAGGATTAGGTTGGGTAAACCAGAATAGCTATAATTCCGGGCTACAACTATTTGCTGTGACTTTCAGCAGAGTTGACCTTCACTGTGTCTATGTCGTGACTAGCCTTTCAGTATACTAACCAAATCTGTGATATTTATATATATAATATATGCAAATTATATAGATGAAAAGCATTCCTTTGGCTGCCATTTTAGAGCACCTGCTGACACTGTATAGAAACACCAAACCTAATTGTACCCAAAGACAAAGCAATAATAGTTCCCATAATTGGGTATTGGAACCATGAGTTCACTGGACCACTTTATTGACTTTTACAGCAGGGTATGTATTGATCTGTAATTCATTTTTTTTTTCACAACAATATATAAAAGTTATGTAAATTCTAGACAATATTTTTAATTGTGTGCAATGTGTGTATTATGCGGTGTCCCTTTAAAAGATTAATAGTTTCATATCTAAATCATGCTCCAGTAAGAGTACTTAATTCTTTTAGGTATTGGATTTGTATCAACCCTGTTAATAAAACAGTACGGTCATATAATGAATACCACTGACACCAAAATGTATGATTTAGGTGTATAAAATAGTGTTTTTGTTTACTAAATATGTGTCTGTTTTGATGGATTTCTCCAACTGTTTGAACAAACTAGTTTGGTCGTTAGCTAGTGAAAAGGAGTATAAACATTGTTTCACTAAAAGCAATATATAGGTACCCTATGACTTGATATCAATATTATTCATGTTTGAAGTGTGTATGGACATTTTTTTTTAAAAAGAAAAGATTACTATTACTATCTTTTGACTTTTCAATGTTATAACCCTAGAGGGTATTTAGCCTTTCTCGTATGCAAGGCTCACGCCTGTCATTTTTCGGCTGTGAATTTTAACAAATTCACAGACAGGCTGAAAAACAGACATTTTTTTCAAGTATTCTGTTTGTCATGTATAGTATACTATGAGAAATTCGTCCCTCAAACTGTCTGAAGAGTGACAATATTAAATTTTTGAAAAAGATGATCACACAAGTTAAATTGCACCAGTCAATTGTAACAACAAATTCCCAGGTCTGGGGGGAAAAGCGTGGTAACCAATAACTGGTGCATTGCATGCCACTTCCATGACAGAATTGTCATATTCGGAGGCAATTGTGCAGAGACCATGAAAAATACCGTCATGTTTACATGTTGAAATTAGACTTGGAAGATAAACAACCCCGAATGCTTTATTTAACATGAACACCTTGAGACAACCACCTTATAAAATAGAAAAAAATAGAAAAAGATGTAGCAAAAGGCAGATGTGGGAAACAAGAGTCCAGGTGCAATACCCTAGCTCTTTTACGAAGAGACCCCTTAGTTCCTTCACGGGCTAGGTGTGAAGCACTGATACACAGGGTGCAACTTACCTAGACTAAACCAGTACTGAATACACCACTTTTTCAAGCACTACACTGCCAGGCACCAGACAAGGGAGCTACATGTACTTGTACCAACTTTTAAAGTATTTCAGTAAGAAGTGGCTTGGGAGTTTGAACCCTGACCTCCAACTCCTTAGGCGGACAACTTTACAACTGGGCATCGGAGACAGTTATAGATATCTACCGGCAGTATTTATTTACTGTGACAATTCACAAACATGTCTTTTTCATTTCTTAACTCCTGTGTACATGGTTGTAAACATCAGTTTTTTGGAGCATTTTAAATGTTTGACAACTATTTCCTCATGATAAATTGTTTTATTTTGTCCCATTACATGACAAGCAACCAACAATGTGGCTCTTACTTCTAAATAGAAGATTCTGATGTTGGTGATGAAATTCACATGCCGTGACGTCAACTTTCATATAACCTGTTCTAATAGCCCCACAATAACTTACTGAGATGAAAAGAATTCAAACAGGAGTTATAGAAGGGCAGCTTAAAGAATAATTATGACATTACTGGTTGACCATACGTGGTATATTTCCAAACAGGGCACAAATACTGATCACCTACTAATTGTAACCAGCCCGACAAGGTCTGACTTTCGGTCCAGCCAACCCCGGGTAAAATCCCCGCCCTGCGGGGACAAACTGATGTTTAAACCCCAGCCAAATGCCCCCGCACCCCAGAGACTCTAAATAACGCCCAATCTCGGCTTAATATGGCCCTATGACAAAACCACCACGGTCACCTGGCCCTGCGGGGTCACCTGGAAAGTAAAAACACGGCCCTTTTCCCCGGTATACCCCCAGACCTGGGGGAACCGTGGTTACAATTGACTGGTGCATTATTTGATGAATACAGGGCTTGCCTTGGTCATTAATTTCATCTTGTTTGTTGAGTACTTTTTAAAAATAAAAATGCCATTTAATGTAAATACGCTTAAAAATCATAATGTTACGCACACGCGGGAATGACCTCAGAAGATTCATGTGCATTTTTGAGGTTTTGTGGTTATGTTAACTTCAAGATATTTATAAATATAAATAATCTTAACATTTGAATTGCAATTGTTCCAAAAAACATTTGAAACAATAAATAACTTGAGTGAGGCTTATGCACCAGTCAATTGTAACCATGCCCCCCCCCTTTCTGGGGGATAGCGGGGATTTTGACTTTCAGCCCAGCCAACCCAGCTAAAATCCCCGCCCTGCGGGCACAAACAGATGGTAAGATCCCCGCCAAATGCCCCCGTCCCCCAGGGACCCCACGAAGACAAAACCACCGCATTCACCCGGCACTGTGGGGCCACCTGAAAGGTAAAAACACGGCCCATTTCCCCAGCTATCCCTGGTATATACCCCACCCCCCGGACCTAGGGGGGCCGTGGTTACAATTGACTGGTGCATTACAGTAGTGTTTATTCAAAATAGCATACGTATGATTTATAATTGTATTACCATGCAAGGAAACAGTATATGTGCCCTCCATAGCATAATTTTACTGGTGTTTTTCTTTCCATAAAATGAACGATTTTTTTACATAAAAAAATATTAGGACGGGAATCTGTTGTCACATTAACCAAAGATGTTTCATACGAAATTTTAACTTACAACAAAAAAGATAAGTGTGAAAAAAACACTTAAAAAGTGTACGGATTTGTACCCTTAGCCTGTATGTAGTCAAAGTAAAAACATAAAAAGAACTAACAAATGAAAAACATCAATTATTATTTTGGAATTGGATCGATGCCATTTTCACCGTTGGCTACGACGCTAAACTCAATTGAACAAAGTATTTAAATTACACACATTTAACACCACTTATCTTCTCATGATTTCATACAAACATGCAACCAAGTATGCGTAAGTCTCGTTTCCGGCAACACATTTCCTTCTTCTAGGCAGCCATTTTTGTTACAGTCAGCATCACGGTAGTGTAGCACCGCGCATGCCAACACCACGTGACTATTTTAATATTCCATATATGGTAAAAACCGAAAAACTTACCACAGCCTAGTGTAAGGGTTGACGCCCAAGTGTATTCGGTCTACTAGGATAGCGGACGTGAATGTGAGTTTTGATTTTTTAAACATAATTTAACAACTTTTTAGATCAGCATCACATTTTATGTGTAATCAGAGACATTAGGAAATGCAAAACCATATTAATTGAGTTTAATATTTGAAAATCATGTTTCATTTTACGTATTATTTCATGATCCTGTTAGACCTGTTTATAACGCTTCTAACTGCTTTCGTTTTACGTGTATGTATAATGCTCAAACTTTGAAAGTCATTTTCCCATTGATACCTTCAAATAAACAAGTACATATGTATATACATACTGGTTTAGAGGGTGAAAATAATAGATAAGTTATTTAAGGGAAGAGGGCTTAGAATTAACAAAATATGTTCTGATTATATCGCATAGATTCTACTGTACTTATTCATCCATAACGGTTGCACAAATGTCATGAATATATGACTTGTTTATCATACATGTAGTTATACATATATATTATATATATCATTCTTTATGACAATTGGCTGCATTATGGCTTGACCCCGTCACATCCCCAAGTGTGACTTAAACAGAATTTTGAAGCCAAAAGGGGAGTTTTACCCCCATCGGTTGATGGGATATTCGTCAAAGGTGTAATTTTGTACCCAAAATGCCGCGAAACCTGCGATGAATGACATCTAGGGAGGTCCCACAGCTCTGAATATTGGATATGGTTTCATTTCTCTAGTCTTAAATTTGATATTGCTTTGTATCTTAAAAAACATTTACGTGTAAATAAAGGTATTTATTTGAAGGATAGGCAAGACTCACGGTCAGTTCATTGACAAGAAAGTGTTGTAAGAACAGGACTTTTTGCCCACTATTTGTATTAATATTTCTAATATATATATATGAACTGACCACATTGTTGTCGATGCCCGACTATTGCCTCACTATTTACTTATTGGAAATTCTTCAAGACCAGAGAGTGCGTTGACATTACTTGTTTTGCCTACATGTTTATTAAATGTACATGTACATATATAAAGAGGGTTATTATGGTTGTTTTAAAAATGATAATGATTAATAATATATATATATATATATTTTTTATTTTTTTTAAACGGCCTGCGCCCGATCTTTTCCATTTTAATATGTATGTGCGGGATAAAAAAAATACATAATATACTTTCTATACACAGGTATGTAGCCCCTGGTCCAGTGCCTTCTCTTTTTTATCAATAGGTCGTAACCATGTATATTTTCAAAATTTCAATATCTTTAAGTGAATGAATGAATTAGGGCTAGGATCAAAAACTGTTTTTCCTAACAATAAACCTGGACCAGAAGCGTTATATTACAACACCATCACCATAGCATGTAAAATCATCATGGACTTCTAATAGCACTATGGATGTAACGGTTTAAATCGGTAGAATTGTTAACTCAAAATGAGTCTATACAGTTTATACTTGGTTTCGTTTTAGGTTATGGTGACTTGCATTTAATAATTTATGGTTAAATCGATGTATATCATCGTACTCCTTAATACCTCATCCTTTCATGTGAAAACGAAAGAAGAAAAGAAAAGAAATGTTTTGTCACCATAATGTAGATTGAAAATCAGTAATTTATAGCTACTAAAAGTAGTAGAGATCCAATTTATACGCGTTCATCTCATAACTCCATGGATGAAATGTTTGTTTACCGGGCTTGATAATAATGGATAGTCGATTTGGTATTCATCGTTCCAGATAACCTGCTTAAATCCATGAATTCCATTTGTATGTTTCGGTAATTCCAAAAGGTAAAATATGTAAAACAATAAATATTCTATATACATTTGGCTGTTAGCTTAGTATTTCGTTCATCGTATGAATCACTATCGTGTGTGTCGCTTAACGTGCCGGTTATCATTTCGTTCCCTCTATGCTCATTCTTGTTCAATATAATATAATGTGTTTGTAGTTGTCAGGTAAACCTGCCATATTTGTTGTTTGTAATGAACGTATCTCTAAGCAAGGCGCCGGAGGGGATCGTGATGCCCCTCACTAAGATAAAGTTTTACTTATAGGGAATTATTTTCTAAGCTTCATTAGGATGTTTGAGCAGTCATTGTATTACAACCCTTTTGAAAAGGGCCCCAACAACAGGTGCACGGCGTATACAATGAACGTGCTTTATATTTTATTTAAAAAATAAATAAAACTATTTATGCTTTCTGTTTCTTTTGGATGATAAAGCAGTTGTTGTATTACCACCCTTTTAAAAAAGGGCCCCAACAACAGGTACACGGCGTATACAATGAACGTGCTTTTTATTTTATTTTGTTTTATTTCTTAAGTTATTATTAATGTATGTCGCTTCCTTGGGATGTTAAAGCAGTCATTGTATTACCACCCTTTTGATAAGGGCCCCAACAACAGGTACACGGCGTATACAATGAACATGTTTTGCATATGTTGTTTGATAAGTGCTGTGCTATTTAGACCCTATTTCTTATAGAACCTTTTGTTTTGTGTGGTATTAAATTTTGTTTAGGTAGTTTATTCCCGACAGGTATGCAAACACTGCTTCGGACACTTTCGCGCATGCCCGTTGTTATATCTTAGTGTGGACATACCACGTGGTTTATGACGTCACATTTAGTTATAACGTGAAGTAAAATACCGCTCGCTTTATACCGTCTCCGTGGCCTTGTGGTTAAGCGTCCGCCTACGGAGCGGGAGGTCGTGGGTTCGATCCCGGGCCGCGTCATACCGAAAGACGTTAAAAGCTGGTACAAGTAGCTCCCTTGCCTGGCGCTTGGCATTTAAAGGGTAGTGCTTGGGAAAGTGGTGTACTCAGTACTGGTTCTACCCAGGAAAGTTGTATCCCGTGTATTGGTGCTTTACACCGAGCACGTTAAAGAACCAAGAGGTCTCTTCGCAAAGAGCTAGGGTATCGCACCCGGATTTCTTGTATCTCACTCTGTTTCTTCAAGTCTTCCAATGTCTGGATTTGACTGCGAATTGCTGTCACTTCTATCTCATGTCACTTATGGCATTTAAACACAATTTAAGTCGTGATGGCGTCACGGCGGGGTCAAGCCATAATGCAGCCAATGGGCGCGGGCAGACCTTGATAAACTCAAATAAACAAACAAACAAACGCTCGACTCAAAAAGGATTATCGCTGTAAGTGTGTTATTTTTATATCAATTTTTATTAAACCTAGCGGAATCTAAGCGGAAAAATGTACACTACACTCGGTTACTAAGCGGCATGTTGAGTAATTTATAGTTTTTTTTAAATTGTACATTAGTACTACAACATATTGTCAGTAGTTTAAGACAATATGAAATGATATCACTAATTTAAAAAAGTTGTAATTAAATATGATTCATAATCTCAATCAGTATGACAATCAATTTCAAAGTGGTTTAATGATAAAAAATTGACAGATCCAACCTTAAACATATAGTTTAAATCATAACTATTATTCATAATTCAGCAAATGTGTAATTTAACAATGAACAAAGTTTTATGATCAAACAATCATGCAAAATTAATATGAAGAGTTCTTGTACAACTGAAGTATTTTTATTTCACAGAAACTTAGTCACACACTTCGTCAGTAGATGCTTTGTAGACAATTACATTTAGTAATGAAAATCGGATGTACAAACAATGGTATGGTTTGAAACTCTTATTCATTACAACCGGTACTACTTAACGTCACTTAGAGCTTCTAAGAATTACTTAGAGATACATAAAAAGCACTATGAAATGTAACAATGTAGGGAAATTAACTATAATGACAATACTTAAAATCGCTAAGGAAGTTTATTCTCAAGATGTTTCGTATATTTTCGTATTAATGGCAAGGTCGTATATGAGAGCTTCGACCATTAGTTGTCACAAGGTTATTGATAAAAAAGAATCTCGATCATAATCATAAAGATACACATGTACATGTAAAAGTTTGACATTTAAGGCATCTGGAAGGATGTGGGTCGATTATTACTCGCAAAAATGCAAAAAAGTTTATATATTGCTTTGATTTCTTGTGTTTATTATGCCCCCACAAAGTGGCGGCATATAGGGTTGCCCTTGTCCGTACGTACGTCTGTCTGTCTGTACGTACGTACGTCCCGAAGATTGTTTCCGATCTAATTCTTGAAAACTGTTTGTCCAATCCTCACCAAACTTTAAACACATGTTTGTGACCATAATATCTTGATCAAGTTCGATAGTCATGGAAATCGCTTTAGTCATTCAGGAGTTACGGCCCTTTTTTGCCAAAAATACTTCAAAAATATATGTTTCCAATCTAATTCTTGAAAAGTATGTGTCCAATCCTCACCAAACTTTACATACATGATTGTGACCATAATATCTTGATCAAGTTCGATAACCATGGAAATCGCTTTTGTCATTTAGGAGTTACGGCCCTTTATTTGCAAAAAAAGATTATCCTGAATAATTTTATTTGTAACTGATAAGTATAAGCGCTAAAGTTAATATAATGTTATGAGGTAATGTTAAAGGAATTACAGGATTGAACAAATGATCTTGTCTTAAAGTGTTTTTGTTTTTTTTTTACTTTTTCAAATTATAATACAACTATTATTATTATTATTATTATTATTATTATTATTATTATTATTATTATTATTATTACAATGCTTTAGAATAAAAATAAAAGTAATGTTATATTCAATACATGTATATAAAAGCCCATTAATATGATTTAACCATGATGCTTGACAATTTGGATATTACAATGGTGACCATGTATTTAAAGTGGATTAAAATATATCCGTTATATAACTATTAAAACACGTATAACTCTTATTTGTTTATTATTTATATTCCATCGGTCAAATTAATAAATACATTAGATATACAAATTATACAAGAATTGATTATGTATTAGTGAGACAATGAGACTATCTAAGTGTCAGCTCTAAATGCCCCTGTGTCAATAAACAAATACACAGGAAATTGTCCCCTTCTGTGACCCAGTGCAATAAACAAGGGATGCACAGCAGGGAATGAACGTGCCAAACAAGTCCGATAGAAATCTTTCGTCTCCTCAGAATAATGCATGGCGGACGTGTTTTCCGAATCATATCATTTTAATGTGTTTTCAAATATCTTGTAGGAAATTGACTTCATTGAATACTTTATATATTTTATCAGGCGCGTTAAACGCGCATATGTTTATGTATTTCGAGGGCTAATCGTGTGCTTTTGGGTGTTCTGTTACTAGTTAAAGACGTTAAACATCTCTTTTTGTACACCGAGAATCTAACTACTTTGGTTGTAATCACAGAAGCGAGTTTTTTTTTCATCGACGACATGCTAGCATTTTATGTTCTTGTATTGACGGATTTCTTTGCCACTGCGGTCTTGTGTGATTTTCTGTATAACGTGAGGCTCGTTCGCCTTCTAAATCGGGCCATGGTGAAGTTCCTGAAGTGAAAAAGTCGTTTACTTTAAATAATGATACACATCATATGCCATACTGAAAGACTCGTGATCATTAGCGATTCTCAGAACTAAAAACGTATCCTCTCAAGGCTAAACAATTGTGCAGAAGTTTGTTTTTGCATTTCACCAAAATGTGGATAATGTGCTTGCAATAAACAAAATGGGGGGTTAAGGAACAAAAAATCGGCCAGGAAACGTGTACAGTCGAGCAATAACCAAGTTTTGAAAATAGGAATATATACATGCAAGCAAAGTTACAACATGCATCGATATGTATTTGCCGAGAAAATACGAAAAATTGTGGATAAAATCAACACGTTTATTTGTAAACATTGCCTCCTAAGCCACAACCTTTTCAATAACCTTTTTATCTTTAAACTTATGGTACCTAACTAAGATGTCGATCGAAGAATTTTTTTCGTCACATTCTGGACGCATACATTTTTCAAAAAAATTAAGAAAACGTCCACTTACCAGGCAAAAGTTGGTTCCTAAATCAGTACTGTTCATTCTAAATCTGCCATTTTGTTTGCCATGAATTTTTTTCCCACTTAATGTTTGCATGAAACGAAATTACGTCCTCCCCCTTGCTTTTTCTTTGCTCGCCTGCAGCGCTTCCCCATGGTAAGGGGAGGCCGCATCAGTCTGAAAAAAGAAGACATTTTGTTTGATTAAATCATTGACCCTCTTTATTGTGCCAATAAACATGGTTTTGCTTCAGTTGTTCGACATCAAGGTTTATCACTATGTATAGACTTCAACATATGTCTATCAATATGCATTTAATCAAGTTGCACTTCTAACCTACCGACGACACAAACTCCATTTCTGTCAAAAAATACCAGACAAGCTTATGAAGAACATGCAACGTGTTGTTGGAATCATGAGGTTTTCTGATCAATAAATTGAGTGACATACTTCGCAGTGACATGTAGTTGTCATGTATGTCTTTTAATTGCTGTAAAATATAACCGATGCTCATTGCAAAACAGGCTCAAAGTGGACTCATTGCAAGATGGAGCGAGGTCGGCAATTGTTCCTAAAAACTGCTTTTCGTCATAATCAAATAGGTTTTGCTTTTCGTCATAACAAAATACAATCATTTGATATTTCTATATACTGTATGCCTAATTTGTAGGTATGTATATATCCTGAGGATAGAATATGCATTCCGACACTTCCCTTTTAAGGCAAACATGGTGAATATATATATAAACAACTTTTTGGACCAGAAACGTAATTTGCTTCTCGTCATAACGAACAATATTTTGTCCATTTTCAGCATTTGCCCACGATTTTTGAAAAAACTATAAATTACTCAACATGCCGCTTAGTAACCGAGTGTAGTGTACATTTTTCCGCTTAGACTCCGCTAGGTTTTATAAAAATTGATATAAAAATAACACACTTACAGCGATAATCCTTTTTGAGTCGAGCGGTATTTTACTTCACGTTTTAACTAAATGTGACGTCACAAACCACGTGGTATGTCCACACTGTATCTGTCAACCTTGTAAACAGGGCGTGTAAACATGCCTTTTTGTAATGCCTTTTCGTAAAAGTAAAATGTGTATGCTAAATGTTTGTAATATTATAAACGTTATCGTTTATCAATACAACAAAGCTCAATTGTCATAAATAAACCAAAAATATCGTCTGCAGTCTCTTAAATGAGATGATATTGATTAAGAATTCACGCAATAACCTACGCGACCTTTGCATTTGTCCGCACAAATCTGGGAAATCCCAAGCTCAACCTATTTTCGGAAAATAAGCCATTTATAATATCCAATCAATTTTTTTCTTACAACAAACCTTTTGTCAATGTAAGAGGCTTCATAAGGGGATATGATGGTATGGTCCGATTACATTTCGAAAATCGAAAATATGACTTTGAAGACCAAAATGAAAAGCCTCAACTTTGACAAGCCATCTGGACATCTAAATATAAATATAAATACTGGTGAACAGTTTAGTCCATTTGTAAAATCATTTGTTTGTATTTTTCGGGAAATAGAATAGTCCAAAACGCTGGCGCAAGGGAAATCTTTTGACCCACCTCTCAATTCGTGAATCATGACTACCAGCGGTTGCTTCCCTTCACTACTCTCTATGAGAAAGCAATATGGCGGTTATCTAAAAACACGCTTGGCAAAAAAGAACTTATTAAACTGGCTATATTTTGTAAATCCCTTTTATCTAATGTCAAATAGTCATTCTCCTTTAAAAACAATTCGACTTATTTGTCTTAGTATTTCCTATTATAGGAAACTGTATGTAATATATGTCCACTTTGTTTATATATATATGTTTAATTAATTGTTTGTTAAAGCGTTATTGTTCTGATCACATGGTTGTAATAACCCATGATCTAAATAAATCTTGAAATCTTGGCTACGAAAAAGCTTAAGTGGGAAATTAAATAATGAGCCCTTGTCAAGAGTTTAGATTTAGTTTATTGTTAACGTGGGAGGTAAATGCAACGTCCATTGAATTACAAGATCCATGTATAATTATTTAATTTGTTTATTTCTGGTTTCTTAGCTGGATTAAAAAAAAAATCCGCGAAACATTTGCGGAAGAAATTTCTATGATGACTTTTTATTTTCAGAAGGTATTTGCATGTGTCCTGGAAATCGGTATACCTACCAGCTTGGCAGAGATTTAGAGGCAGTAGAACTTGAAATACTTGTTTAAAGGTATCAGTTAGTTTAACTTCAGTCAAAATATGCATTCATATAGACAATTTTGAGCAGGGCACATTACTGGTGCAATAACTGTAAAATCTGACAGAGAGAATGCAGCAATGGTGCATTTTCAAGTATCCGATTGTTTGATACAGATGTGTCAATAAAAGTTCTGGAGCATACTTCTCTTATTCTACTATAAAATATCTTTAAAATGATGTATCGCAATACAGCATTCCCCCCAAAAAACTTTTTTGTCTGACCTCACTTATTATTTTGGCTGTGAATCATAGTAACACATAATCACCAATTTTGTGTATGATTATTTAGATATTATCACTGACTCTGTAAGCTAAAAGGCTGTACTGTACCTTATTTTTAACACAATTGCATTAATTATTCTAAAATGTCATGTCAAAAAGTAAAGAGAGATTCTTTATTTCCTCCGATATGAAGAGACATGGCACATGATACTCAGAACATATACAAAGAAACATGCAGTATTATAGAATAAAACTTTATGTAAATGTTATACAACAAACATATAAATCAGGTAAGAATGATAACTATAAATACAATGAATAATACTGTATAATAACAATGCATCTACACAAGTACAGTCAAGTCACCCTTAGCGGATCAGTATGGAAACAATGCTGTGCATTGAACAAACGTTTTACATTCTGAGATTGCAACATTTACAGTTGAAAAGAAAAATATTTCCTCTTTTGATTGACATAAAATAATTCAATTTCAGCGCAGAAACAGATTAACTGACCGTTGTTTGCATGTACGAGGAAATGAGGCATTAGCGAATCAAATTTACCAATAACGGATCACGTGACATTCCGATATTGGGGGTTCTCTCAAGCGAGATTTTAGCTGTCAAAACTGACAATCAGTTTGTTTATCTTTTCTGTTAAATATATTTAGTCCCTCTCTTATGCATTCTATAGGTGATATCATGATAGGATGCTTCTTTGGTGGTCTGTATCACGCCAAGTCCCTAGAGATCGCATATATGTATTTAAAGATATGCGATTTGTTTAATAATTTCATCAAATTTTCAGCTGAAAACACTCGGGTCCAGTTAATTTTGAGAGCTTTTGGACTTTTCATAACTGTATAAATTTTTCAAAATGGATGAATAATAACTGTGTATGCATGTGCTAGTAAATATGTGAACTTTTTATGAATATGATTTACTAATTCTATGCATAGAATAAACTCCTTCTGATTGGGATCATTTATTTTCATTTAAAAATAATTTGACAATGATTGAGGATAACAGAATCATAAAATCACAGTAAATCACATTATAATCAAGAATTAAATGACAGACATTTTAAAAAGTAAAATATGAACAAATATATATATAAACACATATCAAGTTGACTAGAAATTTTGACCAGCTAGCCTGAGCTAGGTGTTGATATTATGGTACTAACCTATCGCCTTGGTCACGATATAATGACAATTTCCTTTTTGTTGTTGTTACGTTGTAATTTTCTTAACATGTTATGTTAAAATTGTCTTTTTTATGTCTCATGATATGTAGAATATATCTGTCGACTCAACTTATACAGACTTCCATCGCTTGATTTGACGCGTTTTCTAATTTCAGACTCCAAATAGCCAAAATGTGGCTAAAAACTGTCGTTACAATGTTTCATTTCAAAATCAGTGGCGGATCCAGGTTTCTCAGTTAGGGGGGGGGGGGGGGGGGGGGGCGTAACTTCTGAAATTGACATCTGTTGGCCGCTAAGGCCCCCATGTGTTTTCATGGTAATTCAGGGGGTCGGAGGCCTTCGCGACGGTCTCAAGCTCTTAAACTATTGCATGTGTTTACTATGGAACGCCTGGGCTCAATGCTTCTTGCGAAATGCGTTATGCAAATGCTATATACAACATGTATAGAACAATAGTTTCATTTTCGACCAATCGAATGGCCGAGTACGGAATTACGGAAGCTCGTGCTATGTGAAATCTAAATATAGTAACACCTCCTGAATAACGGATTTCCTTCGCATCTCGCATGAAGCATTTTAAAAGCATTTAGCATCTCGCATTTTGCACAAAAATCATTTCCCAAAAAGCATTTTGCATATGGCATAACACAATCAAATTGAATCGGACGAAATATTGTGCACGTTCCGAACTGCTTTCGAACTGTAGTTTGAGTGTTAAAAGCTTGGATCCAAATCAAGTACACAGTTATTTGTATAGATAACATAATCATGAAAAATCCAACCTTGATTATTCGAACTCGGATTACTCGAATTCCAGACAATTTAAATTTATAAGCGGAACCAAAATTAAGTTTTTATTACTTTATGTATTCGCATCTAGGTTTGAGCTCACTTTTTAAAAGTCCGAGTCATCCAAGGTGCGAATTTGGGTGATCCAGGCTTGTAAAAATAGTCCCCACAATTTGAATAATCGAGGTTTTACTGTTAAATCAGAGGAATAGCCGGTAGCTTACTCTCGACGTATTATGTCGCATGAAGAGCAACATAGAACCAGTGGAAAAGCGCGTTTACAGTGAGAGAAATGCAATTATGTAACACGTCTGCGTAAAATATCACACGGCACCAAGAACATCTACCAAAATTGCCTGTAACTTTGTAACAAGAACAAATGGAGAAGCCTACTCTACATGCAATATAAGCATTGTCATTGCCATACTCATGGCTTTGGGGATCTGACGAAGTATTCTGTCCAAATCAAAATCCAACACTTCATATTTTCATTATACCTTGAAGAATACCTTGCTATTCAGACAGAGGATTTATCAGAAGCATCTTTCGTGGATGTTGTGTAACGTACATTTCAACTACAGCATCACTGTCTATAGCTGTGTCCTTATGTACAAACATAAGCATCAGCGCATTGAACCGATCTTGAGACATTGTGCTTCTCTGTCTGTTTTTGACGTGTCTCAAAGAAGAGTTTGCCCTCTCTACACTACTTGATGTTGCGGATACCAATAGCAGTAGATTGAGCATCTTGTTAATGTTTGGGAACATGATTGGGCAAAATCTTTGGTCAGACAGTGTTTCATGAATTGCCGATGGCTTGTGTTCTTGTCTATTCCATAACTGCTGCCATAGAGCTAGTTCTTGGTGAAATGTTGTAGGGGACGGCAAATCCGGTCGGTAGTATGACAGTATTGTGTCTACACTTTCTTCAGTCAACGTATTGAGGTTCTTGTGGATGATGCAAATGGCCCTAATAACTTGTTTTGTCAGGCTACTAAACCGTAATTTAACTTGGGTTACCATGGCATCCACAAATGGCAGGTACAACGCGCGTTCGAAGTATTCCTTTGGACAGGTTGAAGGACTATTGCTTCTCTGCGTCTGGCGGGAACACTGCCTTGGTGGCTGCAGAGATGGAAGGTTTGCAGAATTGCCCATTTGTGTTGCTCTATCAAAAACCTTGTCATAGATGGATTCGTCATTGCGTGCTTGATCTACCAACTCCTTAACGTTTTCTACTAGGTCATATGCCTGAATGATATCAATTGAGGATCCTTGGAGTTTCTTGCTCAAACCACTAAAATAACCAAAATAGTGGTGTACTGTTGTAAAGCACATGATGAAGCTTGAATCGGTTATTCTTTTCAAAAGCCCATTTGCTTCAACAACAGTAATGCTGTCCCATCTTTTATCCTGTGTAGCATATTTTTTTTACCATTTGGAACACCTCGGCAAAATAATTTGACCGGTGAGCAGAAAGTGAATTAAAAGCTCGCAAGGTAATTCATTTTAGCAATTTCTCCGTACGGTCGATTGAGTTTTTAACGATGCTACCTCTCACAAAGTAAGTCTGGGCGGTGGCAGTCGGTAAATAAGAAACACACATGTTATTAAATCATTTAGAAATCTTATATTCATTTAAATAATTATAAAAGGTTGTAGATCCAGATCTACGCTATATTTATAAAGTTTAAAATTTAAAAGTCCTGTTTTGTAAAGTTTTAGACGCTCGGCAAATATGTTAAGGGTAGTTTGAAACTCTCCTCATGTCAAGTTTCATTTAATGCATTAATTCAAGCAATCCACATAGATTTGCATGAACTGTCGTGGAGGCTTTTATTTATGTCTTATGATCTAAAGACACCTCTGACTTTTGCACTCGGTAAAATTGATATCTTACTTGGCGATTAATGAGGATGATGATGATGATGTTAGCAGTGTACTACAGTAGGACAATGTTTTTGTCCGATTAAGTATTCTACGTTACGTGTCGTCTGATCTGAGCAGGGTCTTAACTTATCAATGTAGACGGCATGTGGTTATTTTGAGTTGTTAACAGTGCAGAGTCAGATCATATGCCGTACATCCAAAGCAGCGACTGATCTTATTCTAAATTTACTGCCATTCATTTATAGTTGATTGTTTTAAGTCGCTTTATACTGACTTCTGCGAATATATTCAGAGAAGGTGAAATATTAACTCCTTTCCGGCTGATGATATAATTAATATGGAAACAGCTTGGATCCATATAAGATGACAAGCTACTCGGCGTCTGATATGATTCAAAGCTGGTTGACTCTCCCGCCATATCAATCTTTCGAACAGATTTGTTTAGCATAAGACAGTCGCTTATAGTAATAAACTTTAAAATACTTCCAAAGTCATAGAAATGTGAAGACAAATAAAAAAAAATTGTTTGCACAGAACGTAGTCTTCTGGGTGCTATTCTGTACATTGTATTTAGTCATTATGACGAACGGTCCGAAAAGTGAAACAGACGAGCAAACGTCTGTTTCACTGACTTCTCAGGGTTAATACATTCAACACAATGTCGAATAAAACCAGAACATATTTTATTAAAATAACTGTTGTGTCCGATATTCCCCGCATGTATTTCGGCCGTCCGATATTCACTTCCTGCGTATAGCCGTAAAAACGGAGGATAGCCAAACGCTAACACATTCTACTGAATACGTCATAATAGATAATTTAATCGATAAGAGCGTTCCACGACGTCTCGGACCAATTATGTTTCGTAAGAGTCCAATGTGGCCAAATAGATGTTCGATACAACCACGGTAAATCGAGATCTATTTTTTTGTGTGGAGCAAATCATAACCTTAAAAGCTATCTACAATGATGGAACGATATTAATAATTTATACATACACTTGGAAAATTTTAGGGGGGGGGGGGGCGCGCGCCGGTCCCCCCCCCCTTGGATCCGCCTATGAAAATTACCCCTTTTTTAACATAAAAATGAAAAAATACTGGAAAATAATTGTATCAGATATCTTGAGCATTGAGTAAGCAATTAAGTCTTCTTTCTGTAGCTGGTTATTTCATTTAAATTGCATAAAAACTGACGGAGTACTACTAAAATAACTGAACCCACCATTTCGTTACCAAAATCTGGCTTTTTCAATACAGGGATACAAAATGGCCAAAATTAGCAATATGGTATTTTGTGAAAATATGACCCTCCATTGGAAGACTTACAACTCATTTATCAATAGCAATAAGAAATTTATACATAATACCTACATTACCAAATTTATTATATGCCTAAGTATGCACCCAAAAATACAGAAAATTTTGTCCCATCCGTAGACGCATGTTTTTCCCAGCAAGGAATATGCTTAGCATATAACCAACCAGGCAGATTTTGCATTTCCATTCAGTGACCAAATATATTATTTGTTGCATCAATATCTGATTGTAATTCGTAAATATGAAGCTCAACATGTCAATATCCCATCCGTAGACACCATGTCCCATCCGTAGACACACATAAAATGCTCAGAATTTGCATATATTAAGCGAAAAGAACCACTTTCCTTTGACAGAAATGTAGCACATATTCAAAACTAGGCAATGGATTACTAAAAACAACTCATTACCTTTGTATTTTCATTTTTCCACTTCTATATTTTGCTAAAAACATTGAAATTCATGCCTTAACTTATTTTTTTCTATAGTGTGTATGTTTGGGAATTAAAATAAGTAGCCAAAATACAGGATGGATTATGCTGTTTTAGCCAGACATAAAGAGGCCTATTAGAAATTTATTTATGGTTAAGAAAATGAAGTACAGTAAAGCTGGTAAATGTCTACGGATGGGACATTTAAATCACGCTATGTACGAAAAGTCCATTTATAAATTCAGGTGTGACTAGAATTAACATTAATACAAAAATGGACAAGCAGAGAAATAAAAACCATTCAAATATACCTGAAATTGACAATAATGTGAGTGCAAAAGCCCTTAGAATGAGAAGATACAGGGGAAAACTGAAAAAAGAAAGAAATGAAAAATATGATGAAACGAAGAGGAAAGATGCTGAAAGGAAAAACACATGATAGGCAAATTGACAAGGGAGAAGAGAAAGTGATCCAAGAGAAACCAAAAAACAATAATAAATATGGAGAGAAAAGAAAATGAAACAGCTTGCCAAAAAGAAAGAAGGTGCAGACAATATCACAAACAAAACTAATCGAGAAAACCGGACTCATAGACAGACACCGTGTAACAATAAGAATAGAGAAATGAAAGAAAAAGAAAGCCTGAAAAAGAAGAAGAATGTGCTTAAAGTTGCTTAAAGTACAGAATTGGACGATGGGGATAAAACTTAAAAAATACAGTGTGCAAAATAGTCTTTCAACAGACCAAGATACTACAAACATTGATCAAACAAAAACAGATGGTACAATAGACAACGATGATATTAACAGGTCTAGAACAGCTACAAATTCAGCTGAAATATAAGTAATGAGATGTGTGAACCTCCATTTAATTCAAGAAGCAAGAAGTACAGAATATAGAGCAATATCAAACGTAAAAGATAGTATGCCTACAACACCAAAGCGTAAAACAAGAGTGTAAGAAAAACTAATAGAGTATGTCACCAATGATGAGAAGAAATTTGGAAGAAAAGGGTGTTATTTTACCAAAGAGTGCTAGAAGAAATTTAAAGCTGAGCGAAACAGTCAATATGAACAACATTAAAAGAGGACTTCAGGATATGAAATTGAGTCATGGAGGGACTTCACAAGAAAAGAAGACAGAATACAACAATGTGTTGCAATGTGTGCTTGATAGGAATATAACCAAATACCATACTAGCTTTGGTAGTGGGATTTCTTCCTTCCTACAAGTTAGGCGACCAACAGGGAAAATAGACAACACCAATGGAAAGAAATGGAAACTAAAACCAAGAAAGACGAGGAAAGATAGGCTGACTGCAGGAACTGTTATTTGTCAGTAGATGTGTCCGGAGAAGTACCGAATAAAAAAGATGTAAAGTTACTCGATGGAGAGAACATCCAATCTCAAGTAATGACAATGACCTTGACCGAGGCATATGAATTATTTATTTTCTGGAGTTCTTAAGTAGTTAGGAAAAGGTCATTGACAAAATGTCATTTTTACATATAATTCAGAACAGTTTCTCAGTTTTGGAGTATATATGAGGAAGAATTCACTGTCCAGCTTGTTTTGCTACATCACAAATTGCTTGGTGTCCACATAAAAAAATATATATCAATAGTTTAGTAAGTTCTTTTACATGCTACTGCATTTGTTTTTGTCACTTCTAAAATACCTTAGAAGATTTAAATAAAGCACTTCACACAAAAAAGTAATGAGCCTTCAATTTATTTAAAAAATTGGTGATGTAACGATGACATTCCACTATAAATAGAACCCTTTTTTGTTGTAAACATTTGCTTTATTATAATTTGTAATGCTTTGTCACATAAATAGTTGTTTTTTATGCAGAAAAACCAAGCAAACCATGCCGAGTTTTGAAGCATACAATCGGTTTTAGGACTTTACATCCAAATGTAACTGGACACAAAGGCGCACATCAAAGAGTAAAGTTATATACTTTTGTGGCAGTAATATGAGCTATTTGAGGCTTATTTCTCGTATATGTCTCTTGATTATTGCGTAACACAGGTACATAACATGTTTATACATTCTTTCTTACTAGCAATAGAGACTTAAAATGCTTTTCAAAATTATTTGGACGTAACTTGGGACTCTTTTACCCAAATGTCAAAATCGGTAATGAATGGTGTCGCCGTTACGTATTCGTGTAATAAGAGCTGTGTGACAACAGGCATTTTTTAAGAAATTCCCAATTATCTGGTTAAAATTAACTCAGTTTATATTAGTGATGGGCCGATGATCGATTATAATCGAAAATTGATCGGAAAGCTTCAAAATCGGCGATAATCGATTGTAAATTATCATAATTGATTATCGCGGAACATCAAACAAATTTATCAAGGGATGTTACTCAGTATTCATTTACGATTTTTTTTTATCTTGCCGACATTTCCGCTCATTTTTCTTTGGGTACAATTCGTAAGAATGGCAGACGACAATGACGATATGCTGTACAATTATACGGGTGGAAAAGCTAAAACCAAAGTCTGGCTCTTTTTTTGCATTAAGAAAAATCAAACCAGGACCTCCAACCAAAGAAAACCTTGACATAAGCAAGGCGTATTGTTGCCTTTGCAAAAAGGCTTACGCAAAAAAGGTAACTAGATCACAGGTGATGAGCTAGTTCTGGCTTCCATAACTTTAATGTTGATATTTTTTTTTTATGTTTACAACACATTAAAGTTATGGCGTAACCCCCATAGTAAAGTCAACCAGAATCAATTGAGTGTGATGATGCAATGCAATCACATGACCATGATGACGTCGATGGATTCTATTTATAGCATCGGATTCACATTGTTCATTTAGTTGAATCCAATTGCAGTAAGGCTGTAAATACCTTTTGATAAGTAAAAACAATTCATTTATTCCAAATTTGTTATCAGTTATTTATTAATTATTCAAAATAGAAAAAATAACAGCAAAATAAACACTAGGTCACATGGGTATTTTCTGAAAATCTTGGTGTCACGTGATTAAATTTGAACACAAATATGACCTAGATAAGGAATGCTTGTAATAGGATTTATTAAAATGCTAAATCAACTATCTTAAAAGCGTTTTTTGGTTTTGAAAATGAGTTTGTGAACTACATTTTAGTTCATTAACCTAAGGATACAGCTATTTTGTCTGTACAATGCATACAAGTGAAATAATAGCGTGACATAAAAATGTCACGAATTCTGGTAGGGTTTGGATACGGCGTTCCCTTCAGCGAACACATCCGAAAAGGTAATATATAACGTGTTCGCTGAAGTTCTTTAGCTAGTGATGAGCAAGAAGAGATGTAGAACAGTGTTTTTTTTAGGCCTGATTTGGGGCCGAAATTCGGCCCCATTCCCCTCTCCAAAAAGTATATATTTTTCCCCTATTTCAGTAAAAAATTCCCCTCCCGACGATGTCAAAATCGTCCTCTAAAATAACTTTGCCGATCGTAATTACGGCACTTTTCAATACGGTAAACGCAGTTTGGCGCCGCATTTTACACGTAGTGATCATACGTGCTAGTCTCCCTTGATTGATCGGTATCGTTCAAGCGCTCGGAAAATTAATTATATTACGATTATACGAAAAAACAAGCGTCCCGTCAATCTTAAAAATCAAAATGTCGCACAACACGCTTCAGTCTTATGAATTCCCTCTGTACGCCTTCTAGGAATAAACTACGGGGCAACACACTTGACAGTCTTATAAGAATATGGATGAGAGTGCCAAAAGAACTGTCAGCAAGGAACATTGACAACATAATCAACCTTTACAATATGAAACAAAGAGATATTGCTTTGTAGATTGCTTTCACTTTCACTTTGATCTTGTTATGTATATGCATATGATCAATTTATTAAAGAGGAAGGCAAAGCTTTAATGATTTTTGCATTTATACATTTTCCCCTTTTTGCCCTTTTACGACGCGATTTTCCCCTCCTGACGGGCCCTGGCCCCATTCCCCTAAAAGTGAAAAAAAACAGTGTAGAATAAACCCATATCTCATTGACCAGACAATATTTCTAAACAAACATTTACTGGTAGATTCATACTGGTGACTTTGAAATTTCTGATGTATACATTTCAGTTTAATTTTTCTTTTTAACTTCAAAATATTTTTTTCTCTTTTATGTTTGTTAGTTTCCTGAAAAATAAATATGTAAGTTCTATTATTTGGTTCATACATTAAATTCAGCTTACAGAGACGAAGTGATACCCATTACCTACAAGTATATCACTAGCAACCACTGCTTTATAATATCAGATTATAGCCAATGTCTAATCGGTTGATGGTCTCCGATTGTAACCGATAATCGATTGTAAAATTCAACTGATTGCCCATCACTAGTTTATATGCAAAATTGCGAATTATGACTGCTTAAAATACAGCGTGTACCGATGTAAACACAATGACTTCATAGACTTAACATAAGACACCAAAATACCAGCTTTGGATCGATCTTTACAACACATTTCAACTGAACGCGCGTGAAATCGAATGTTTTAAACCTCAAGACAATTGAGACAAATCATAAGTTTGTGCACCCGTACAGGCGAAATATACAAGCTGCATCAATTAATGTCATGAAACTGAATGAAATAAGCCCACCTCAATCTGTTAGGACGTAACTTCCACGACAACACTTACCCATGGTTTGCTTGTTCCGCCATCTTGGATATACTACACAGTATCAATGCGCGCGTTCGGTGCTACTTTCCTGTCACGGTATTAGCTATATGCCACACAGTTAAAGTTTGTCGGAATACACAAAGGGCTTGGTACATGAACAAAATCTGAATTATCAGTCTGTACGAAAGTTTGTCTGACCTCGGCTCCCGCCGATATTAAATGGCGAGGTCCGACAATCACAGCTATATTGTAGGCCCGCTTGTCCGGCAATAATTTTTGGGGCAAAATGATATAATAAAAATGTGTCAAATGTGTATCTTGTTAATTTTATTAACCAACCTATGTTTACTTTATCAAACCAACTTAATCAGGGCGTTTATCGACCCGAGCACCCCGGGTTTTGACGCATTCAAAATCGTAAATGACCCGAAAATGAAGCATCATAAATTTGTAATATTAATCATTTGCAAGACATGATCTAAATGTCTTTTTATCAATTAAAGTCAAGAGCAATTAACACCCGCAATGACAACTAATTATCGATCTGGAATCTAATCGGTTTCCATGTTAATTAGTAGCACTCAAACTCAATGACGTGATAACTCCGCCCATTATGCAAATTAACGGATACCTTCTGTTTTTTCACTTAATACGATGGTTTAAAAAACAACAATGCTTAAAACCATGTCTATATCAGTTTAAAAAATGTATATATGTATTAGTTTTTAATAGATAATCATGTACTTTGCAATGCCCTCATACGACAGTGGAAAACTATAATTAAGAAGTAAGACCATGTATTTAGAAAAACACGGACAATGACACTTGAAGATCTGATTTTGACTCCTGAAAATCAGATTTTAAGAGTCATTGACCATTGGGTTTAGACCCTGTTGAAAGCCCTGACTTTCACAAAAATGTACATAAAATGTTTGGTCCTGCAAAAACTGGTCCGGTCCTGCAATGTAGACTGTATTGCAGGACCTTGTGTCCTGCAATATGATAATGACTTTTGTACAGACTGAATTATTTGTGACGTAACATTTGAGACACGACTTCAGGCGAAATATTTCGGTCGATCAATACACGTTTTGTACGTATTTATGGGAACTATTGTTTTCATCAAATGAACACCTGACCTCGGTAAAATTAAAAACAGGTCACTAAAGTGAATTATACATGTCTGTTGTTGTCAAAAAAACAAGCGATTCGAGACGTAACATATTTGACACGAAATGTTACATCATGTTTTCTTCAGATTAAATCAGGATTTATATGTTTTCAACTCTTCCAAATGCTTATTTGGCAAATGGACGTTGGGAAATATACCTTTCTATAAAGATAAATCGTCTGAAGCGATCAAAAGTCCAAAGTGCTGAAGGAGGCAATATCAGTTTTCTGAACCCACGGTAAAAATGTTCATCAAATGTCCAACAAAACTGACCAAATTTTATTAAAAATAACTAGTTCCTGTATTTTTAAAAATTATTATTATACACATAAAATTCCATCAATGTTGTCTTTCTAATGATTACAACACTGGAAGCATAGAAAAAACGCAAACTACAACTAAATCCAATTATTTGAGATGTAACTGAAAATGCAGGACAGTGAATTCTTCCTCATATACAAACAAGAGCTGTCACAGAGACAGCGCGCTCGACTATTCCGCCGTTTTTTTTGGTGTATTGATTGAAAACCTTTGGCGAAACATGCATAGATCACTGTTAGATTAGATTTCATTGCAATACATGATCTGCTGAAATATTTACATAAATTGAATTGGAAAATATTTGAGGTGGTACGCAAACTTTAACGTAAATTCTAAGTAGAAAAAGGGGCTTTATTCTGTCAAAATGATCAATACTGTGACCTCCTGTGTACAGGATGGGGGCATGATGGTGAACAAGTGTGCAAAGTTTCAAAGCCATATGTCAATGCACTTTGAAAATATTTGAGGTGGTACACAAACTGTAACGTAAGTGGTTACGCCGACGCCGACGCTCGGGTGACTTTATAAGGATAGCTCTCCTTATTCTTCGAATAGTACAGCTAAAAAGTAATCAAGTCAGTGATATTTTGGAACACACCCAAAATAAGAACCCAGTGAATAACTGCCAGCTGAGCTTTACTAAGCACTATTTCATACATATTTGTTCAGTGTACCAGCAAATAGAGCAAGCCCCAAATTTCCATTCCAAAACCATTTATATATGAAAAAAATTGAAACAATTAAAATCATTAATGATAATATTATTTATACAGAATGCCATCATGAGGCTATTGAATTATTCACAAATGATAATATGCACAAATTGAGGCTACATTTATCTATTATATTAATTTATATAGATTTATCTGAAAAAATGCTTGCAATATGTACAGTGTCAAATTAAGTTAATACAATTCAGTGTTCTCAAAAGCACAATCATTCTTTTCTGTACTGACAGCTGTTTTTTTTATATTTAACATATCAGTTCAACAACATACAAATAGTGATCTTGGATTCATTGACAGTCAAAACACCGTAACTCTATACTATATATACTGAACTGATTGCTTCTTGAAAAAATCATGCAATAAAAGAAACCGAACAAACAAGCAAAAACTGAAAGTATCTGGTATCTGGTTTTAAATGCTAAATTTGGCACAAAATTAACAGAACAGAGTTTAGCAATTGCCTATATATGTTGCTAAATTATTACATTTTTGCTGTAAACATAAAGGTCCTCTAGGGCTTCAGCAACCAGGTGGCTATAAAAAAAGAAACAATGCATATGTGTTTTTACAGAATGTTGAATTGTATTAAGAAGTATTGAGGGATAAGTCAAAAACCTTGATGTAACTGACCCACTTTTTATCCCATTTGGTTTGTGATATTTTAAGTCTTGTTTAACTGCTTAAGTATAGATTAAGTTCCTAATGTAATGCTAAAATAGAAGGGCAAACAAAATAGTTTAAAAAAATTGAAAAACACGCAGATGTTGTTTCATTAGAAAATGATATAATCTCATGGCCACGACTGGAATTCATTTATAACCAGCATGAAACAAAGTAATTATGTCTCCCCCTCTCTGGGGGAGACATATTGTTTTTGCCCTGTCCGTCAGTCCGGTAGTCCGTCAGTCCGTCCGTACGTCACACTTCGTTTCCGATCGATAACTGGAAAACCGCATGACCTAGGATCACCAAAATTGGTAGGGAGGTTGGTCGTGAGGTGTAGAGGATCCCTATTGTTTTTGGGGTCACTAGGTCAAAGGTCAAGGTCGCGGCGACCCCCAATATAAAAAACATTTCTGCTCAAAATCTTGAGAACGGTTTGACCTAGGTTCACCAAACTTGGTAGGGAGGTTGGTCATGAGGTGTAGAAGATCCCTATTGTTTTTGGGGTCACTAGGTCAAAGGTCAAGGTCGCGGCGACCCCCAATGTAAAAAACATTTCCGCTCAATATCTTGAGAATGGTTTGACCTAGGTTCACCAAACTTGGTAGGGAGGTTGATCATGAGGTTTAGAAAACTCCTATATTTTGGGGGGTCACAAGGTCAAAGGTCAACGTCGCTGTGACCTCTAATGTAAAAAAATATTTCCGTGCAATATCAGGAGAATGCTTTGATCTAGGTTCACCAAACTTTGAAGTGAGGTTGGTCATGATGTCTAGATGATCCCAATTGTTTTGGGGGTAACAAGGTCAATAGTCAAGGTCGTGGTGACCTTCCATGTAAAAATCATTTGCGTGTAATATCTTTATGTCTCCCCCATTCATGGGGAGACATATTGTTTTTGCCCTGTCCGTCAGTCAGTCCATCAGTCTGTCAGTCAGTCAGTCAGTACGTCACACTTCGTTTCCGCCCAATAACTATAGAACTCTTAGACCCAGGAACTTCATACTTGGTATGCTAGTTGGTCATGACTAGTAGATGACCCCTATTGAATTTGGGGTCACTAGGTCAAAGATCAGGGTCAACGTGACCTTGAGGTGAAGAAACGGTTTCCACTCAATAACTAAAGATCCTTTGGGTCCAGGAACTTCATACTTGGTATGCTAGTTGTTCATGACTATTAGATGACTCCTATTGATTTTGAGATCAAAAGGTCAAAGGTCAAGGTTACCTTCAGGTAAAAAATGTTATGTTGGCAGTGACCTTAAGCTTAAAAATGGTTTCTGCTCAATAACTAAAGAAAGCTTGTACCCAGGAACTTCATAGTTGTTCATGACTAGTAGATGACTCCTATTGATTTTGAGATCAGTAGGTCAATGGTCAAGGTCACCGTGACCTTGAGGTGAAGAAACTGTTTCCGCTCAATAACTAGAGAACGCTTGCAACCAGGAATTTCATACTTGGTATGCTAGTTGGTCATGACTAGAAGATGACCCATATTGATTTTGAGATCACTAGGTCAAAGGTCAAGGTTGCCATGACCTTGAAGTGAAGAAAAAGTTTCCGCTCAATAACTAAAGATCCTTTGGTTTCAGGAACTTCATACTTGGTAAGCTAGTTGTTCATGACTAGAAGATGACCCCTATTGATTTTCAGATCAAAAGGTCAAAGGTCAAGGTTACCTTCAGGTAAAAAATGATACGTTGGCGGTGACCTTAAGCTTAAAAATGGTTTCTGCTCAATAACTTAAGAACGCTTGTACGCTTGTACCCAGGAACTTCATTCTTGGTACGCTAGTCGGTCATGACTAGTAGATGACCCCTATTGATTTTGAGATCAGTAGGTCAAAGGTCAAGGTTGCCATGACCTTGAGTTGAAGAAATGGTTACCGCTCAGTATCTAAAGAACACTTGCACCCAAGAACTTTATACTTGGTATGCAAGTTGGTTATGTAGATGATCCCTATTGATGTTGTGATCAGTAGGTAAAAGGTCATGGTCACGATGACTGTGAGCTGAAAAATGGTTTCCGATCAATAATTGAATAACGCTTGCGCCCAGGAACTTCATACAATGCAAACTTCGTTTACATTTTCCATGATTAATCAACAACACTTTCTTCTCTTCACTATTTAATATAATCGAATAAACCATCTTCACTGTTGGTTTGTCTCCAGTCCAAAGTTACAAATTTCATGTCCATCATTTATTTTTTCTCAGCTACGACCACACAATAGGGGAGACAAGCGCTTTTTCAAAAAAGCAATCTCTAGTTTAGGAATGAAGCAAAAAGAAAAGATAAACTGAAAAGAATCAAACCCGCTCAAACAATGCTACTGATTGGATATATTTTCGTAAAGAGATTGTGAAATACTAATAACCGCATGATGTCTGCTTCAATTTAAGTTTGGCTGGATGGTCTGTCATCATCCCCATCTCCAACCTGTTGCAAACAATAACAAATTTATAGTAAGTTATTAAGGAATTGGATTACTAAAAAGATGCACTAAACTTGGTTGATGGACTTACCAAAAAACTTATTTTCATGAGGACATTCAATAATGGCTTCTAGTTAGGTTGGTAAAGCTGGCATTTACACTAAATTGTGTTGGGGGGAGATGGGGGATGGATATCAAGTGTGTGCGTGTCGGGGGGGGGGGGTACAATTACTACTCGCATAACCAGGGAACACTTAAAATTTTCATTATCATATATATAATTTAAATATATAATTGTAAGCAAGTGGTGGAGGGCTTTGGTTTAAACAGGCACTATATTTTTTTGGAGGGGATCATCACACTCAGGGAGTTGGACCCACTTTCCATCCTCACTCTGACAAGTTTTCTTGCATACCCGACATGTGTTTCCGGTCATGTTTCCAGTGCTGGAAAAATCTGTCCTACACTGTATGTATTATGGCGGGGGGGGGGGGGGGGGGGGGTACAATTGACTAGTGCATAAATTGTTTATATAAGATCAAAAAGACACGTGAATATTCAATAAATAAGACATACATGTATAAAATTAGGTCTAAATGTACGCTGAATAAATTCTCTTTTTCTTTCATAATTTGCAATTGTTAACCTGTCAATTAAAAACAATACAGCAATAAATAAGACTAGCCCAATCACTGTTCATTTTTTTCATTCAGTAATACATTAAATCTTAAAAAAGAACAACATTGTGACTCGCGTATTTAGAAAGTACAGAAAGTAACGTTTCTGGTTTGTTTTTTGTGTGTTATGGGTCATAATGCAGATTGTTCAGAATATTCAAAATGGCAGCAGCCGTCGGCATGACATTAACAAATTGTTTCACCTACTATAAGATTATGTTTAGCAGCTTAATATCCCAAACAATCGTTGTAAAACTGACACATAACCGTTTAATCTGATGCTTTCAAACAAAATATGAGAAAACCCTGTGAAATAAAAGTAGAAAAGGCAATATTTAAATCTCCGTAAATCCGGGAAACCCCGTACCTAAGTTGGAAAGCGAAGATAGATAAAGCGTGAAGTTTCTAGTAAACCGTTTGAGTTTTCAAAATATGAAATTCAATAAAAAAAATAAAAACATGCATCTCAGATGAACTCACCTTTACAATAAATTCAAACTTATTTGCTCGGCTTCCAAACTAGGAGTAGGATTTGTTATGGCTCCATTTGTTGTTGTTGTTGTGGTTCCTTATAAACAAAATGGCGTCCAATGCTCTATTGAAATCTTCATAAAGTTCATTGTAGCGTGAAATGCGGATTAATATATTTATTATGCCCCCTTTTGAAAAAAGTGGGGTATATTGTTTTGCACATGTCGGTCGGTCGGTCGGTCTGTCTGTCTGTCGGTCGGTCGGAATACCAAATGGTTTCCGATCAATAACTTGAGAACGCTTTGACCGAGGGACCTCATACTTGGTATGTGTATTGGTCATCACCAGCAGATGAACCCTATTGATTTTGAGGTCAGTGGGTCAAAGGTCAAGGTCAGTGTGACCTTTACATGAAAAACGGTTTCCGATCAATAACTTGAGAACGCTTTGACCCAGGAACCTCATACTTGGTAGGTGTATTGGTCATGACCAGCAGATGAACCCTATTGATTTTGAGGTCAGTGGGTCAAAGGTCAAGGTCAGTGTGACCTTAACATGAAAAACGGTTTCCGATCAATAACTTGAGAACGCTTTGACCCAGGGACCTCATACTAGGTAGGCTTATTGGTCATGACCAGCAGATGAACCCTATTGATTTTGAGGTCAGTGGGTCAAAGGTCAAGGTCAGTGTGACTGTAAGCTGAAAAAAGGTTTTCTGATTGTCCATATTTTATTTAAGTGTCCAAATCCTACTAACAATTTGGCTCCCAAGGGGGCATAAATGTTTCACTAACATCTCTTGTCAAGTTTGATTCCATAAGCATATATTTACACCTCAACTTCCATTCCTTAAATGAACTGCCTTTCGGCAATTGCGTTCATCACGCAACATCTTCGGATCAGTTCGGATCGTAATTCATTGCACAATATACATGAAAGCTATTGATCTTGTTATTGGTTGTATTGTGTCTGCAGGTCGCGTAAAATATAGCTCAACATTTTTAAAAGTGTTAGTTTATTATATTTTAAATATATTGGTACCAGAAGTGTTTCAATTTTACGTTTTAAAGTGATTTCAAGTAGTTGATCTTTTCCCGCATTATTGTGACGTGATTTGAAAAAAATGTTTCCGGTTATAGTCAGGTCGTTCTATTTACCGAATGGGTAAGAACGGGTTACTGAAAGGTTTTTTTAAATTGAAATGAAGTATTTTTTTAACAATTCTTGAATGAAATATTGAACTATTGGTGTAAATATAAGGAATGAATTTCGGGGTTGTCATCATGTCATTATCAGGGATATGAACGCAATTGGGTTGGTCAAAGTACGCGTGACACATTGACCAACCCAATTGCGTTCAATGACATCAACCCCGCAATTCATTCCTTAATTAGTTTCAGCGATACTTAGTGATTTTGTCGGATGTAATAACTGCTTCAATGACAAAAACCATTTGCTACATACTGTATTGCACATAGTAAAACACGCTTTCCTTTTAAATGCAGTACTATTTTTAACTCATATCCATATATGGAAGTTCCGATCTAAAAAATACATGTACCTCGGATGTTCCCGTGATGAATATTCATTGGTTTACGGAGGTCGAACCCCGCCCAAAACATGTACAATTTGCTTGCCGGCATGCACGCGCTTTATACAAACAATGTATGGCGAGCTTTTCTGGTTCTCATTTTCATTGTTCAGTGGTGCCCAAATTTTTTCATACCTATCACTCCGGCAAAAAGAAGTAGTCCCTTGCATACACGTACAAACCGTAAGAGGGCTTGTATAGACAAACGCGTCTTCAAGCCCGTATAAGTATCTATCATGTGTTTCCGGTACGGATAGAAAAATCCGACCCGAGGGCACGCGCGTAAGCCGGTAACGAGGCACGCAGCGTGCCCGAGGGTCGGATTTTTCGATCTGTACCGGAAACACATGATTGTTATTTTTTCTTGCATACCTAAAATTATGAATTTGTGGAAAAATTGATGTAGAAAACGCACTTTTGTACATTTCACCAAAAAGCGCGTGCGACGTTGTGCACTGACGTCATAAAGCGCAGGAATTTTAAATCGCTATCGAAGTCAAATAGTTCCTTTAAAAATTGCAGTTTTATGATTATTTATTTTCAATTTTAATTAAAAGTATTGTATACTTATTTTTTTGATTCCGCTTTATTGTAATTGCATAAGATACTTTTCATAAACCATACAATAAAAGAAATAAGAAGTGGGGCGTTGTTGCGCCGGTCACATGACCAGAAACACACGTCCGGTATGCAATAAGAAGTAATCCATGATCGTTTAGGCAACTCATTTCCACTTTCAGCGTTATTATTTTATATAGATTAATTATTGATTCCTCTCTGTTTCTCATCAAGATGTTTTCAAGATTCGTCGGTTTGTTTTCAAATTCACATTAACATCATTAAATTTTGTAGAATTTAACTTACATTTTTAACACGCTACGCTAGATTCAGGAGGGGGGAGGGCACCCCCCACTCCACTTTAATCGTCCAAGTATTCTTTTTTTCAATTTAGGGGTTGAAATGTAATTAGATAAGCCAAACATGCACCATTTCGGACAAGATTTTATTTTTATTTTCTGTTTGGGGGGAGGAAAAAAAACCAAGAAAACACCCCAAAACAACCTAACACTTGAAACCAAATCCATTTCGTTTCTGTGTGAGGGGCGCAAGTAAAAGGGTGCGCCCCTAAGTTATGCCCCTCTAACGTCGAATCATGGTCCGCCCCCTGGCGACTTATTTTTTTCTAACACCATTGCAATTATTATTTTAACATGTCATGTCAAAAAGTAGAGAGAGGTATTCTTTATTTCCTCCGATATGAACAGACATGACACATGATAATCAAAACATAATACAAAGAAACAAATAGAACAAAACTTGACATAAATTTAATATAACAAACAAATATATCCGGTCAGAAGGATAAATATAAATTATACAATGAATACAACTGTATTTAATAGCAATGCATTTATTCATGTACTGAAAAATAGTGAATGAAACATAGTTCTTTAATTAAATTTGACTTATCTGGTGACACCTGGGACCATGATTACAAACACTCTCAAGTCTGAGTTCAGACTCTTGAAAAGTCAAAATTTCAAATCTTCAATTCATTGTTAATTTCTTTCTAGAAAAATATTGATGGTGAATTTTGCGAAAATATACTACTATTTGAATGTTTTACTGGCATTACGCTTTGTTGTTGTAAAAAATGGAACAAAGATGATATTTTCTTCCTTCATAAAAAAGTTTTTCTGAGTCTGAGTCTAGACTTGGATTTGAGACTGTTCGTAACCATTGCCCCTGATACTCTAGGCTGTAGGCCTGCATGGGAATCGAATCTGCGACCCCTGGGTTGACAGTCAAGTGTGTTACCACTAGACCACGGATCAGCATCGATTTAATATACAGGGTGACAGCTGGATGTTTTATCAGCAAGAAACATTTTTCATACTTTAATATTGAGAAACGAAATTAGCGTTCGAAATTATATTTTTGCCCAATGGGATGACAGTATGCCAGTATGCTTAAAATCTGCAGTACATTTATTTAGGAAAATTATTGAATTTAATCTTTTAAATCGGTGGATTTAAATAGGGCCCCGTACAAGTAGACCAAATATTATATCGAATACTAAGCTGATTTAAGGGTTGTCAGTATGTATTTTCACAAATAATGAGCTATCCGACAGCATCTCATCAAATTATTTATTTTGGTAAACACTATAAAAACTGTGAAACATTACAAAGGTTATTACTTAAATCATGTTATGCTGTATATTATATAATAATTTTAACCCCCTACCGATTTCACCGTAGGGTATGTCCGTCCGAATATCATGCACATTTTTTTTTGTACGACAAAATTGTGGTTACCATGGCAACATAAATAGTGAAAATGCTACTTAAACTCGAATTTTACATAACTAGAAAGTGTTTAGAAACTTGATATGTCGTAAGCGCCAGACAAAAATGTGGTCGCCATGGCAACATAAAGAATCAATTTACTACACTTGAAAAGGGTCCTATTATAACAGCGAAAATGTTGTCCACAAATTATAAAAGCTGCTTTGTATAGCACCTATTAATGAATTATTTGGCTGCTATAGCAGTATATATACCAATCTCTTAACTGGATCTTTGCCCTGTATAATGAAGTATTAAAACTTGGTTCATGTAATGTAATATGCGGATAGAGTGCAATAGGGATATTATGCAGGCCAATAATATTTTAATTTACGTCGTGAAAAATGTGGCTGCTATTTCAACACTTTTTTAAAGCTGCACTCTCACAGATTGAACGTTTTGACAACTTAAAAAAATTTGTCTTGGAACGAGCCAATTTATAATTATGAAAATGAATGGAAACCAGTGATATACGACTGCTGACAAAAAATCAGATCGCAGATTTTCATAGTTTAGTTAAACAATTGATGTTTTATGCGTTTTTCTTAAACCGTTAGTAACTCTTTTAGCTATAAAAGATCAATTTTTGATGGAAATATGAAAATCTGCAATCTGATCTTTTGTCAGCAGTCTAATACCACTAGTTTGCAGATATTTATGCAAAAACATGGCTCATTCCAAGACAATAATAAATAAGTTGGCAAAACAGTAAATTTGTGAGACTGCAGCTCTAATTTGAATGATAGTAATTCCAATTTGTATAAGAATCCGAAGGGACTTTTGTAATGTAAGTAATACTCAGTGACTTGTTTCTTTTACCAGGTATTAAAGACAATCTCATGGCAAAACAATGGCCTCTTATCGGGAGTTATTAAAGGATAAGGAAGCCCAGAACTGGGTCAAGGCTGCCTTCGCCCTCAACATAACCAAGGAGGGTTTACAAGGTTTTGTTGAAGATGTGCTGACATGCGTACACCAGGACATCTATAACAACGTCAGAACATCTAAGGGTCTTCCAGGCGGGGCAACATGTGCACAATGTTTCACAGAGAACGTGTTGAAGTGCTTCACTCCTAAGATATGCACAAGTAAAAAAAACTGCAAATTTCATAACGGTCCTTCAAAACAGTATGTTCCTTGTCCAAATGGGATTTGTGAAGACGTCAGTGATGAAATAGTCAAACATCACAGGTTTTCGGGACCATCATGGAAGAACACAAACGCCGACAAATGGAGTACCATTCCCTGGGAGATAGGCAAGTGTTTCCTGCCTCCTGATGGCTACAAAACCGTGTCCTCCATCAAATACAGTGACTTCAACGGCGTGATCAGCGTCATGATGAATTGCGAGGATTTCCAGAACAAGCTGTCATTTGACGTTGCAACACAGCCAAATTTGTTAACAGAGGTAAACATATGAATCATACTATAATCATATTATGCGATTTCGATGACTTTTTAAAGCTGCACTCTCACAGATTGACAGTTTTGACTTTTACTTCCATTTTTTATCCCAGAATTAGCTTATTTGGGCATCAATATATTTAATTCAGTCATATAAGATACTCACTAAAAAACGGCAAAAAAACTCATTTTTTTCTAAAAGCGTTACTAACATTTTTAGCCATAAAACATTGATTTTCGAACAAAAAAATATGAAAAAACCCCAGATCAGATCATTTGTCAGCAGTCTTATATCACTGGTTTCCAGACATTAACACAAACATTGGCTAATTCCCAGACAAAACCGTGGCCCAAACGGTCAATCTGTGAGAGTTCAGCTTTAAAGAATGTTCATAATAAGTGTAGAATGTTTCAATATACACTTGAAGTTGCTCTGATTATTTTGTACATTCATTACTCTAATCCAAACAACCAAGAAGTCTTAAAGTGAATATATAGTTACTACATATTGCATGATAGTATGCATTTCAATTTGGGCCATCTTCACCACAACTACAAGCTATGTTAGTCAAAACTTATTTCAAACATTACATTTAAGGTTCGGGACATTGGTCGACGCATACGCCATTCCCATGACCAGAGGGTCAAGGACACAGAACTAGTGGACTTCCTGTTCAAGCTACGCACCCTGCTCGAGGATAAGACTGAACTAATAAAAAGACCCGAGGCACAACACGCTGTGGAACAGCTTAAGAAGGTACAAATTTACATGATAGCGGACTAAACAGATTATACAGGTATGACTTTACAAGAGAGATGGCAAAATTGAACTAGCATACTGGCCAAAGGCACAAGCCGCGAAACAGATTAAGCAGTTATGGCTATCCATGATAGAGGCCCTAGGTACGAAACGCCGTGGAACAGAACAAAAAGGTATGGCTTTCCATGATAGAGGCCCTAGGTATGAAACGCCGTGGAACAGAACAAAAAGGTATGGCTTTCCATGATAGATGACACAACTGAACTAGTATTCCTACTCAAGGCACAATATCCCATGAAACAGATTAAATAGGTATGCTTATACATGATAAAAACCACAACTGAACTAGCATACCGGCCCTAGGTACGAAACGCCGTGGAACAGAACAAAAAGGTATGGCTTTCCATGATAGATGACACAACTGAACTAGTATTCCTACTCAAGGCACAATATCCCATGAAACAGATTAAATAGGTATGCTTTTACATGATAAAAACCACAACTGAACTAGCATACCGGCCCATAGCACCACACTCCGTGGAATAGTTTAAACAGGTGACTTTACAAGATAGATGACACAACTTAACTAGCATACCGGCCCTAGGCACGACATGCCGTGGAACAGATTAAACAGGTTTGACTGTATGCGATAGATGACACAGCTGAACCAGCATACCGATGTAAGGCACAACACGCCACAGAACAGGTATGAGAAAGGGTATGAGTTAACATTTACTTTTTTGTATTAAATTCGGTCGACGTGTGTAGAAATACATAGTAACTTGCTGGAAGAGTACTTTTAAATTATAACGTGTGTACTATTTTTTGTGTAGTTCAGGCAAGAGTATTAAAAATAATTTTATTATGCATGGTGAAACTTCGCAGACGACTTGACTGCCAACTTCTGCACATGTGTGCACCCGGAATTGACTTATTATGTTATGGGACACAATTAAACTAACATGTATACCCTAAGCTCAAAGAACTGTAGAAGTGCTTCAACAGGTATGAACTCATATCCTAGAGGACATAACGAAACTATCATACCGACTCGAGGGTGCGAGACCGTGAAACAGCTGAAAAAAGGTATGATTGCAAGTGTCCTTTTTAGCTCGACTATTCGAAGAATAAGGAGAGCTATACTACTCACCCAAGCGTCTGCGTCACCCCTTGGTTAAGGTTTTGCGTGCAAGCACACATAGGTTAATATCTCAGCAACTACTTCAGGTATTGCATTGAGACTTTATACAATGGTACTCATCCAACCTACTTAATTAACCAAGTTTGATAACTCTACTTTGCATTTAATGCCAATAATAGGCCTTTATTATTTGACTTAGAAATTCTGGTTAAGGTTTTGCGTGCAAGCACACGTAGGTTAATATCTCAGCAACTACTTGAGGTATTGCATTGAGACTTGATACAATGGTACTCAACCATCCAACCTACTCAATTAACCAAGTAAGATAACTCTAGTTTGCATTTAATGCAAATAATAGGCCTTTATTATTTGACTTAGAAATTCTGGTTAAGGTTTTGCGTGCAAGCACACATAGGTTAATATCTCAGCAACTGCTTGAGGTATTGCATTGAGACTTGATACAATGGTACTCAATCATCCAACCTACTTAATTTACGAAATTAGATAACTCTAGTTTGCATTTAATGCAAATAATTGCCCTTAATTATTCGACTCAGAAATACTGGTTAAGGTTTTGCATGTAAGCACACATAGGTTAATATCTCAGCAACTACTGGATGAATTGCATTGAGACTTTATAAAATGGTACTCAACCATCCAATCTACTTAAATAACCAAGTAAGATAACTCTAGTTTGCATTAAATTCAAATAATGGCCCCTTTTTATTCAACATAGAAATTCTGGTTAAGGTTTTGCATGTAACCACTTTTAAGTCAATGCTTCAGCGAATACATCATGTATTGCATTTAAACTTTACACACAGGCTCCCAACCATTTAACCTTCTTATTTAATCAAGTAAGATAACTCTATCTTTCATATTATATAATATTTGCCCCTTTATTATGCTTCTTAGAAATTCTGGTTAAGGTCTTGTTAGCACACATAGGATAATATCTCAGCAACTACTTAATGTATTGCATTGAGACTTTATACAATGGTATTCAACCACCCAACCTAATTGAATAATCAAGTTAGATAAAAGTGTTTTGCAATTAATGGCCCTTTATTATTACACTTACTTAAAAATTCTGGTTAAAATTTTGCATGTAACCACATTTATGTTAATATCTCCGCACATCATGTATTGCATTGAAATCTAATCTAACAGTGATTCATGCATGTTTCGCCAAAACTTTTCAATCCTTACACTGAAAAGCGGCGGAATAGTCGAGCGCGCTGTCTCTGTGACAGCTCTTGTTTTATATCAGATTCGATAAACTCGTGCAAAGATATCTGTGTACTCTTGTGTAAGAGGAGCGATTGGGAATTATATCGAGTGGACTACCTTTTGTGCGGATCAGGTATGCGTATATTGAATACAATTTAGAATAGTATGGTTTGACCTCGTCACCAGACCCTACTTGACCTTGCACCTAATCAGATCAACGGACTTTAGTGTAGGTGGGGGCCTCTATTCGACCTTGCACTTAATTATATCAACGGACTTTACTGCAGGCGGGGGGTGGGGTCCTATTTGACTTTTCATTTAATCAGATCACCGGACTTTAGTATGGGTGGGGGCCCCTATTTGACCTTCCACTTAATTAGGTCACCGGACTTTAGTGTAGGTGGGGTTCCCTATTTGACTGTGCACCTAATCAGATCAACGGACTGAAGTGTAGGTGGGGCCCCTATTCGACCTTGCACTTAATAAAATTAACGGACTTTACTGTAGGTGGGGGTCCCTATTTGACCTTCCACTTAATTAGATCACTGGACTTTAGTGAAGGTGGGGTCCCTATTTGACCTTCCACTTAATTATATCAACAGACTTTAGTGTAGGTCGGGGCCCTATTTGATCCACCTAATTAGATATCACCGGACTTTAGTGAAGGTGCGGGTCCCTTTTTGACCTTCCACTTAATTAGATCAACAAACTTTAGTGTAGGTCAGGGCCCTATTTGATCCACCTACAGACAAAGCGAAAACATTTGTTTCCTTCACAGGACATTGCGACAGGTAAACACTGAAAGTAGGTGCGGGTCCCTATTTTACCTTGCACTTAATTAGATCAACGGACTTTAGTGTAAGTGGGCGTACCTATTTGACATTGCACCTAATTAGATCACCGGACTTTAGTGTAGGTGCGGGTCCTTATTTTACCTTGCACTTAATTAGATCACCGGACTTTAGTGTAAGTGGGCGTCCCTATATGGCCTTGCACCTTATTAGATCACCGGACTTTCCTGTACGTGAGGGCCCCTATTTGACCGTGCGCCTAATTAGATCACCGGACTTTCGTGTACGTGAGGGCCCCTACTTGACCTTGCACCTAATTAGATCACCGTTCTTTCGTGTTCGTGAGGGCCCCTATTTGACCGTGCGCCTAATTAGATCACCGGACTTACAGTGTACGAAATTCGGATTTGAATCTAGCCATTCGGGCTACCAGATAGGAAATTTTACTAGCCCGAAACCAATTTCACTAGCCCAAACTTAAACGCTATAAAGTATCACTCGATCGGAATAATTTTTGGAAGTTTGAATATGATTCCACAACGATTTTGATCATCTAATCAAGAACGCTCATACAGTTTCAATAAATGTTCCCCAATCTGAACAATGCGTCAATAATAAATTATAGTCATACATATAATAGTGTAGTCATCAAAAGTTCAGTAATGCTACGTTTACACTATGTTCCCGGTGGCCACGGCAGCCCCGTTTCAGACAACCGTGGAGAAAACGGGATAAACATGAGACAGCGCGGGGGAACGGGATATGCAAACGTGACAGACCGTTATTGCCGCGCATGACGGGCCAGAATTTTAAACTGTCAAAAAATTGCCACGGTGTGGATGAGAAACGTAGTAGGTCGTAGTAAAACGGGGTAAACGCAATGACACGTGACAGTACGTAATAGGCCGTTACACAACTTATAAATCGTCCGTAGGGGGGCGGGAATCATATGTAATCCCCGGCATCTGAAGTTCCTTTCTAGTTTTGTTACGTCGTGCTTCGTTTTGTCACGGTTTTCACGGCAAGCTAAGGTGGACTATAGCCGTTTCGTTACGTTTCATTTGCGGTGAAAACACAAAATCGTCTTCATCTTGGGAATTCATGTTTACTTGTCGAAGTATTCTGTTACAGTAATTGCTGTTGCCTGGGGGATTTTCTTTATGCCGTGGACACAAACGTAATCCAAAGCTCTGCGGTGTTCGCGTGCTTGTAGAATGATTATTTTCTGTTCGCATTACAAACTTAAATATATTTCTTTTTATTTTAGCTAATAAATACAATATATTTAAACGAAATAAATAAAATATCAATGTTGATATTTCTATTTTGGCATTGTTGATTTTCATAGCCATCGTAGTTGTCGAAAACTGCCGATGTCATCCGTTAATTTACATAATGGGCGGAGTTATTGACGTCATAGAGTTTGACTGCTGCTAACAGACACAGTTACTGGTTAAAAACTGATCGATAATTACTTGTCACTTCGGGCATTATTAATTTTTACATGTGTTTATATTCATTGATTAAATAAACAAACATTCAGCACATGACTTGAGCCCTAAATCGCAGAGCAATTAGTTTTTTGATCATCGTAAGTTTCGGCGAATCCGACTTCGCCGTTGTCAAGGCGACTTAGTCGCTCCAGTCGCCTTAAAGGACACATTCTTAAATAATAAGGCATGGCGAAAAATAAAAAATAAAAACACGATGTTTTACGCATTTAATTGGCATGGTCTTTTTTAACTCACATAAGGAAAAAACGGTATCCCGGTCGGGCTAGTTTCTGTGGAAAATCGGTAGCCCCAGCTGAAATTTGGTAGCCTCGGACTATCGGGCTACCGCGAATTTCGAACAATGCCGGACTTCAGTGAAGATGGGGGTCCCTATTTGACTGTGCACCTAATTAGATCAACTGACTTTAGTGTAGGTGCGGGTCCGTATTTGACCTTGCACCTGATTAGATCACGGGACTTTAGTGTAGGTGGGGGTCCGTAATTGACTTTGCACCTGATTAGATCACGAGACTTTAGTGTAGGTGCGGGTCCGTATTTGACCTTGCACCTGATTAGATCACGGGACTTTAGTGTAGGTGGGGGTCCGTAATTGACTTTGCACCTGATTAGATCACCGGACTTTAGTGTAGGTGGGGGTCCGTATTTGACCTTGCACCTGATTAGATCACCGGACTTTAGTGTAGGTGGGGTCCGTATTTGACCTTGCACGTAATTAGATCACCGGACTTAAGTTTAGGTGGGGTCCCTATTTGACACTATTAGAAGCGAGGCCAAACCAAGGTTGCGTACCGATGGGTCACGACCCATTACAGACCCATGACACAAATCGTCAACTGGTCTGAACCCTCCCACGTCGTAAACGTACGAAGTGGTGGCCTCGAAATTATTAAGTCGTGGCAACAACATGCAAGTCGTGGGAACGAGTAATTTAGTTGAGATCCCGAGATAAAAAATAGTTTTATTTACACATGTCACCTTTATGACAACGTACATACACTTTCTGATGTAGTAAAACTGTTTTCTGTTCAAATTTTGTCTTTATAATATAAGTTTATAGTTTATATTATTTTGTAAAATAGCCTTTGAATTATGGGATGCTTAATGTCTTGATCTGTTTTGTTGACAGCTGCAAACAGACGATTTCAAGATCAGTGCTGAGAACGAAGGGGAGATATTGAAGGAAGGTAAGAGACGTTTTTGATCAAATTGACGTATATGGATATGGATAAAACTGTGTGTATGGTGGCTTATGTAAAGAGCTAGCTTTGGGTTGCTTATGAGAAGTAGGGTGTTGGTCACTGTTTCTAAGAAAGAAAAATGGTTTCCGCCCACTAACTTTCGTTCAGAAAGATAAGATAGTGTTGAAACTCTGCATTTCTAGCACACCGGATAGGCATTTCCGGTGACGTCAGCCGTGCTGGAATATAAATATATATCATGTGTTTCGGTACGGATAGAAAATCCGACCCGATGGCACGCTCGTAAGCCGGTAACGAGGCTTTCCGAGTTACCGGTCACGCAGCGTGCCCGAGTGTCGGAATTTTCAATCCGGACCGGAAACACATGCTTAATTTTTTTTGTGCATATCTTAAATTATCAATTTGTGGAAAATTGATGTAGAAAACGCACTTTTGTGCATTTCACCAAAAAGCGCGTGCCAAGTTGTTTACTGACGTCATAAAGCGCAGTAATTTTAAATCACTATTGACGTCAAATAGTTCCTCTTAAAATCGCGTTTTGTCAATTTTAATCAAAAGTTTTGAATACTTTCATATAAAAATATATTTGATTGCGCTTTATTGAAATGGCATAATTTACTTTTCATATTCCATACAAGAAAAGAAATAAGAAGTGGCGCGTTGTTGCGCGTGACTCCTCTTACATGTGGTGTAAGTGGGTTTTTCCAGCACTGGTCACATGACCGAAACACGTCCGGTATGCAAGAAAATTCCATCTGGTACCCCTACCGTGATGCCAGATGAGTCACGCGCTTTGACGTAATACTTTCTATTTCTTTTATTATACACTTTATGTAACTATAATTATGAGATTTCAATAGATGAGTGCGATAAACATAAACTTGACTCAAATATACCTTCAAAACAAAAAGTAACCCTTAAACGACGTGATACTCAGAAACTTCTTGACGTATGCAGTGAATAAAACTTACTGCGCGTCATGACGTGAGTAAACATCATCGCACGCCCTTTTTGGTAAAATGTACAAACATGCGCTTTTCCATGTATTTTTTCACAAATATTGTAATTCAACGTTTGCTAGAAAAATATCTATCATGTGTCGGTTCCTCGGTTCCAGATCGAAAAATCCGACCCTCGGGCACGCTGCGCAGCCGGTAATTCGGCAAGCGCCATCGGGTCGGTTTTTTTTTCTATCCAGAACGGAACACATAACAGATTTATAATATCTGTCATGTGTTCCCGTTCCGGATAGAAAAATCCGACCCGAGGGCACCTGCGTTGCCAGGTAACGGACACACATGATAGATATTTTTTCTAGCATACAGTAAATTACATTTTTTGTGAAGAAAGTACATAAAAAACGCATTTTTGTACATATCACCAAAAAGCGCGTGCGATGATGTTTACTGACGCCATGACGCGCAGTAATTTTTATTCACTGCAGACGTCAATAAGTTCCTTCGAAATTATGTCTTTATAGGGTTATTTTTTTGTTTTTGTTTTAAAGTTCATTTTTGTAAAGTTAATGTTAATGGAACTCATCTATTTTAATCTAATAATTATGATAACATAAAGTGTATTATAAAAGAAATTGAAAGTATTACGTCACAGCGCGTGACTCATCTGGCATGGGGATGCCAGATGGGATTTTCCAGCACGGCTGACGTCACCGGAAATGCCTATCCGGTGTGCTAGAAATTATTATTCTTGCATACCGGACGTGTGTTTCCGGTCATGTGACCGGTGCTGGAAAAACTCATCTAACACATCCCATGTAAGATGAGTCACGCGCAACAACGCGCCATTTTTTTTTATTTCATTCATTGTATGGTTAACGAGAAGTATAGTATGCAATTTCAATAAAGCAGAATCAAAAATATAAGTATACAATACTTTAATTAAAATTAAAAATAAATAAATAATCGTAAAAACGCGATTTTTAAAGGAACTATTTGACGTCGATAGTGATTTAAAATTACTGCGCTTTATGACGTCAGTACACAACTTCGCACGCGCTTTTTGGTGAAATGTACAACAGTACGTTTTCTACGTCAATTTTCCCACAAATTCATAATATTAGGTATACAAAAAAACAATCATCAATCATGTTTTTCCGGTCCGGATCGAAAAATCCTACCCTCGTGCACGCTGCGTGACCGGTAACTCGGAAAGCCTCGTTACCGGCTTACGCGCGTGCCCTCGGGTCGGATTTTTCTATCCGTACCGGAAACACATGATAGATACTTATAAGAACTCATACAACGTTTAACTTGTACAATCATTCAGCGTCTTGTCACAAAACTGATTCCTGTTTTCTCATCAAGTGTTTTGTGATAATGCAAACGTATATGTTCTTATTTTTATGTTTTTAATGATATATCTTTACATTTACTTCAGGATTACGACTACGTTTGGCAAACCATTACCGAACCACTTTGGCCGACATGCCGATATCTCCCATTCTCGGAGAAAAGAACGCCAAACTCAGGAAATTCTACGTGGCACCGAAATTGTGGAGAAAGATCATCGAAAAATCGGCAAAACTGACAACAAAGAAAGCGGTCAAAAAATTGCAAAATTTTCAGATGTTTTCATAAAAGAAATTCAGTTGCTCAGAATGTTTTCCTTGTTGGAGAACCGGGCAATGGCAAATCCACATTCTCCGTAATGTGTGCCCTGGATTGGACTCACCAATATTTACCAGCGGAGGAAAACGTCGGTATTAAAACAAGCTTTGCCGACCCAGAATTCTTCAAAAAGTTTGCATTTTTGTTTCATGTCACCCTACGAGATTCAGGTAAAACGTGTGATCTAGCACAAATGATCAAGGATCAACTTATACGTAAAATTTACCACGAGAAGGATGCCGATGATGGTTACCGGCTATTGCAGACGGTGCTGGAAAGTGAAACATGTTTAATCATAGCTGACGGCCTCGACGAATGGACCCATCCGGAAAACGTAAACTGTACCTGCAAAACTGAGGAAAAAGTCACCCCTTTCCGAAATTCGGCCAACAAGGCCACACTCCTCACGACAACGCGTCCCTGGCGAATGTCACAGTTTAGAGTGCAGGATTCAAAGATCGACAAATATCTTGAAATAGAAGGAGCAGCAGACACATGGCAACTCGTGGAAAATATCATCAACATTCTTAATGGGGGAAACGAGGATGAACGAACACATGGGCTTTCATGAAAATGGTGTCAGAGAAGGATCTTAAAGGATTATTGTCAGCACCTATCAGTATCACCCAGCTCGTGTGCCTGTGGTTCGAGGGCAAATCGTTAACCGATTCAAAGTGTGACATTTATGCTGGCGTGATAAACATGCTATCATGTAGACTTAGTTGTATGCAAAGCGGGAATAACATTCCGGAAATTGAACTGCCATCTGTATTAAAGGAACACGAATGCTTCGTGCAAAATCCCATGGTTTACCTTGCGCTGGCAAAGTTAGCATACACAACTTTGTATTCAGAGTGCAGAGATTCGTCTGTTGTTTTCAGCAACAAAACAGTCAACGCTTTGTTAAGCAGGGAACAGGTTGAATTTGCATTGAAGTCAGGCTTACTCACGGAGAAGAAATCCAACTCATTGACCAAGAGATCATCTCACTTTTCATTCTTTCATAAAACACTTCAAGAGTTTTTTAGCGGCTCTTCATTTATGTTTGAATGAAACGACTTCAGTCAGCTATCAAACAAGTACGAACAAGATAATAAGGAAAATATCTTGGGAGATGTTTGGGAGACATTTATTTTCATATGTGGAATGAAGCCCGAGCTCGGTGTACAAATGTCTTCATGGATCAATAGTTCTAGACCACCATACCGACCACCATACCATCCATCATTCTACAATAGAGAGGCTGATCTACTTCAGCGCCTGATTCTCTCCGGACACCGTGAAGCCAGGGCGAACAACTATGGTGACATACCGCTCTATCTCGCACACTTCTATATTGATAGTTACGAGGATGTCGTAGTGTTAAAAAAGCTGATGATGATAAACAAGGGACGTATTCAGTCACTAGACATCAGTGTATGCAATGATCACATTAATGGGGAAGAGCTGCAGGAGGTGATCACATCCTCCTCCGACTCCCTCAAAGAAGTGAGACTGGATTTCCGTGATGGGCAGTATGACCTGTCCCAGTGTCACAGGCTGGAATATCTGCGTATACGGGAGGCAATACAACACGTGTGCAGGTTGATCCAACACATATTACAACATGTTACTTACAGTATGTATCATCGAATGTTGAAATGTACATATTTAGATTATTTAAACACGATCAAAGGTGGAGTAAACTACAACGTGTTGAGTTATGGGGCGTTAAGAATGTCCAGTTACTTGTGGATACACTACCAAGTCTCCCTCAGTTACAAAGCCTTGACATATGGGAGACAGATCTAGGTGAGCTCCACCTCCTCCCTCCAGCCTCCATCACCGATATTACACTTAGGCGTGTGACAATGACAGCGGAGGCGGTGCGGAGTCTGATAGAGACGATGAAGAACATACCACACACCATTACATGCAACATGGGGTACTGCAAGGTGAAACCTGCCAGTGAGATGAAAGACATCCGAGAACATATGGACAGTTCGCCGTCATTCGAGGTTCTCGAGTTTGAAGACAGGTGGAGGATTCATTTCAGATCCACCAAAATGTGAACAATAATTTAAATGTTAGCATCGATTATGGGAATTCATATTTGATGAAAAACAGTGAAACAATCAATGGGGAAGTGTCATTCTATTTATAGATATATATGTCACTTTTTCCAGGAACTAATTATTATCAACCACTTTCTATGTGTATTTAATTAATTTGATTTATGTTGTGTATTTACTTGCATCCTAAGGCCTAAAAAGAAATTGTTTGGTTAGGGTTACATCCTTTTCAAAAATAGGTATGGAAGGTAGGCTTTTTTATTTATTTTTTTTATTAGGCTTTATATAAGAATGTCATTTTCATCATTGGAGAATGTTGTTAAAGTTATCTTCTATATAAGCAATTAAGGTTTTAAACTACATATTGAAAAGCAATTTTTTTTTAGTTTTTCTTTTTTTTTCAAACTGACTATAAAAACGTTAGGGTCGGCGCCTATTCCGTAGGTAGGGTCGGGTAACCCGAACCAAATGTATTTTTTTAAGCCTAAAATAGATTTAACTGTACACAGCAATGTCGTTGGGGCAGACGTTATTAAATATATCTGATGGGGATGAAAACTTTCTTTTTTAATTATAACACAACAGTCCGTAATCAACACGTGCAATAGTCGGTTTAACTTGATTGACATTTTTTAAAAGAATCTCTTAATAAAGCAACTCATTTCCTAGTTTAATGCGATATCATTTGATAAATGTTACGTATTTACTTCGCTTATGGATTATGAATTAATGGGGAATATTTAGTTTTTTCTTTATTTACAATGGCGTCCTTGCTCAGCTGTATTTTATATAATTCTGTATTAGAGGAGTATACCAATAACACGTTGACTTTTTATGTTTATAATCAATTACATAAATTTCACATTATTATGAAATCTACGAAATGATATTATGTATCAACAAATACTACAAAAGAAATAACCAAACATTGAGTAGATTTAGTTACCTAAATAATAGAATATATAATTGCCTATTATTTAACATATCACACAATTTGATTATAATTGAAGAATATATGATTAAACGTTGAAAATATTGTTTGATTTGTATTTAATACAATGAGGGTGAGGATGTGTTAGCATGATGATGATGATGATGATGATGATAATGATTGTGGTGATGGCGGTGGTGGTAACGACGACGATGATGATGATGATGATGGTGGTGGTTAATACGATGAGGATGAAAATATGTTAGAATTATGAGTATATGTATGATGATGATGATGACTACAACCACGACGCCGACGTCGATGATGATGAGATGATTATGATGATGGTGATGATGAGATGATTCTGATTGTTGTGTGGTGGTGGTGGTTGTGGTTGAGACGATGTCGATGATGATGATGGTGATGATGGTGATGGTTGTGGTTGAGACGACGACGTCGATGATGATGATGATGGCGGTAGCCGTGGTAACGACGGCTATGATGATGATGATGGTGGTTGTGGTGGTTAATACGATGAGTATGAAAATGTGTTAGAATGATGAGTATAAGTATGATGATGATGACTACAACCACGACGCCGACGTCGATGATGATTCTGATGGTGGTGGTGGTGGTGGTTGTGGTTGAGACGATGTTGATGATGATGATGATGATGATGATGGTTGTGGTTGAGACGATGTCGACGACGTCGATGATGATGATGGTGGTAGCCGTGGTTAATACGATGAGTATGAAAATGTGTTAGAATGATGAGTATAAGTATGATTATAAGTATCTATCATGTGTTTCCGGTAAGGATAGAAAAATCCGACCCGAGGGCACGCGCGTAAGCAAGTAACGAGGCTTGCCGAGTTACCGGTCACGCAGCGTGCCCGAGGGTCGGATTTTTCGATCTGGACGGGAAAAACATGATTGATATTTTTTTCTTGCATACCTAAAATTAGGAATTAGTGGGAAAATTGACGTAGAAAACGCACTTTTGTACATTTCACCAAAAAGCGCGTGCTACGTTGTGTACTGACGTCATAAAGCGCAGTAAATTTAAATCACTATTGACGTCAAATAGTTCCTTTAAAAATTGCGCTTTTACGATTATGTATTTTCAATTTTAATTAAAAGTATTGTATTCTTATATTTTTGATTCCGCTTTATTGAAATTGCATAATATACTTTTCATAAACCATACATTAAAAAAGAAATAAGAGGTGGCGCGTTGTTGCGCGTGACTCATCTTACATGGGGGTGTAAGATGAGTTTTTCCAGCACCGGTCACATGACCGGAAACATACGTCCGATATGCAAGAAAATAATGACTACAACCACTACGCCGACGTCGATGATGATGATGATGATGATGGTGGTGGTGGTATAGCTTGAGACGATGTCGATAATGATGGTGGTAGCCGTGGTAACGACGTCGATGATGATGATGATGATGATGGTGGTGGTGGTGGTATAGCTTGAGACGATGTCGACGACGTCGATGATGATGATGGTGGAAGCCATGGTAACGACGGTGATGATGATGATGATGATGATGATGATGATGATGATGATGATGATGATAAAGTGTACTTAATATATTGAGTGGGTTTATCCTCAGGCTGGGAGGAAAAGTAAGCTCTTGACATGATCTGCCAATAACAAATACTATTTGGCCTCATCGCACTTTCGCAAATCCTTACTACTAAACGGATGTAAATAAAAACGCTACAATGGTTGAATTAAGGCTGTATTTAATAACCAAAACACAAATGAATAATAATGAAACAACAATCCTGTGGAAATCAAATTATGCAGAAAGTCGCAAATTAATCATAATGCTGTAAGGTGAACTTTAATCTAAATTGATTGCCGCCACCGAAACGGCTATATTGCAATATGTAGTAACGTGCGTTGCGTTCATGACGCCGCCTGTATAAACGCAGTCCCTTGTCAGCATTGGTGATATTAAATCGTGATACATCACTAAATATCACGAAACGCCTTCGACGAGCACGATTGTCGACCGTCCCCTGACGACAAACTTGACGGTGACGCCACGTGAGAATCATGTCACGATAGGTCTCATGCAGCGTATGCCCCGCTCTTTAAGCCGATTTCTCACTGTACGGCGGTTGTAATGTCGTAGTGCTGATGCGGACGGCATCTGCGTCGTTGCGTATTTTTAACCTTTGTGCCGTTACTGAACATCGCTCAAGATATTCAAATAAAACTCTCGACAGCCATAAGGCCTACAAGTATTGATTTTTCTTCAGTTATGTCCGTTTTTAGAAATACAAACACAGTTGTTGGCGTTCGCCGTGCATCGTTTTTGTTGCGCCGCTCGTGTTGGGAAATGTGATGCATTGGTAGGGATGCCTAACAGATAATCGAATGTATAAAAATCAGAGATCAGATATTTATAAAGCCACTATATAATACATTTGCAAGAAGAAGAAAATTTCAAATTGTCAAAATCTTAATATTGATTTTTGAGTACAACGCATTGAATCTTACTTACCGCAGATATCCCATCGCTTACGACACTATATACATGTATATATATATATATTTATATATACCCAGTAAGTTTAATGGTTTGGTCTTCCACGTTAATACCAGTTATTTTAAAAATAGTGTTTACAGTCGAAACCCATTGACTCAAACTCGCTTGGCTCGAACTCATCGTTGGCTTGAACTGTAGGTAAAGGACCGATGTTTTTTTCTTAATGTAAGCATTCACGCTTGGCTCGAATTTCCCGAGGCTCGAGGTATTTTCGCCGGTCCATGGGAGTTCGAGCCAACGGGGTTCGACTGTATAGATATATATGTATTGTCCAAGGTCAAGGTATATCTAAGAAATATATATCTAGGTGGAAAATCCGCCACGAGGAGAATCCTCCACCTGTATGTACATGAACTCATCACATGACTTAAATGCTTAATATACACAATTAAAACTGGAAACCATTATGCCCTATTTTCAAACGCCTGAACTCAGTTGAGACGGCGAAATCATATAATATCTTTTATCTTGAAAGTGGCGTATAATCAGCCCCGTATTAGCTCGTATTGATAATTCTAGGTTTGTTTAAAGGAAGTTCTGCATTTGTCGATTTTGGGACCATCCGGTGGCAAGTCCCTTTAAACTGAGAAATTTGAAATGTTGTTTACTAATCACTGACGACAGAAGGGACGTATCTTTAAATCAATTTGAGGGATGATCAATAATTACGTAGACTTGTCCCATAATTTTGTTCATACCACTTGCAAAATACTAAAATTAGTACCATTTGAAAGAGTAAACCTTTTTCTCCTTACTGCCTCGATTAGAGTAGCATGACATAGCATAGCACGAAACAACACAATATAATGCAACCATAGTAACACGCTACCGGCCCAACTGACGTTTTTTTTTTTAATGCATGCTGAATTTAAAAAATTAATGAAATAAATATCAGCTGCAGAAAATCTTAAAAACTCCGCGATTCTGTTTGGCGACGTTTGCGCGACGTCATCTGAACATTTGACGTCAATCGGCCGTTGCATTTTGAAATAAAAAAAGTCTGCTCTTAGACAGTCACGCATGCTAAGAAATTAAATATGTCGTCACAAGAACGTTTGTAAATTCGCGCAAACATTTAATTTTGCAAAGAAATAGGAAAACGCAATCCGAAACGTATAAGCTACTAAAGCTGACACGGGGAGAAAACTGCGATTGCCGTGCGCTGGTTATCAAGTGGCATTGACGTTTTTCTGATGGCCTACAGTCCCTTGAAGATGATGCAGGTTGTGGACGGAAGTTAACAATCGAACCGTCAGCCTTGACGTCAATTAAAGAGAAACTGAATGCGGCATGCAGAATTACTGTACTGGAGCCGTCAGAGGCTGCACATGTCAGCAATGGAACCGCACACATAATTCTGACCCCCGACCACACTTCTAACTATAAGGTAACAGTATGATACTTAAAACGTTTTGGACTAGTACACTTGTGGCCTAGTTCATAGCCGTAATCACGATGTCTGCATTTTCAAGCCGAATCTGGGGGTTCACTGAGTAATGTATTCATACGCTGTATTTTGATTGGATTGCCGTTAGCAAATTTGAATAATCAAAGTAGTACCAGAACTGATTACAATGAAAACATCCAATAAAAATAGTTCTCCTAACAAGACAAGCTAATTGTATGTTCTTTTAATGAAGCACAAGAAATGGGTACGTAGCGAGTGAGTTAATCGGGTTAACTACATGAATGTTCTTGCATACGGTCAGATTAAATGCAATAAGAATATGAACATATTGGAAAAGTACGCATCGACATTTTCCGTTCAAAGCTCTTGATTGATAGACTGGCAGCCGCTTTCTCTTTTATCCGAAAAGAGACCAGTGTCAGCTAACCACGGTGCCCGTCGCGCATTCGAAATGTCTTGTGGGTACGTAAAACGAATCAAGCTTGCGGTCTAAGTAGTAAACAACCAAGATATTTGTTGTTTTTTTTAAGTATGGTTATCCTTTGTATAGAATGTTGGTATTAATTTATTAACTGGGCTGTTCTTTTTTTCGACATAATTTGCATGTTGCCGTGACATTTTCTATTTAAATACAAAGTTTATTTTTTAACTAATCATTGCATGTCACTCAGCACTTTTTTAAATACAGCATGATTTTTGGTATTGATTGTTTAAATACTATTAATGTAAAATAAAAATAAAAACATATGCCGCGTACCTGTATAACGTTATAACTTGTGTTCTTGAGGAAAAGTAAATTCGGGTACCAGTCTACTGTATTGACTCATTCACTCTGATCAGAGCGGTCGAATGATTCACACATGTACATGTTATCACTACTTCCGGATGCTGATGATGTGAATTTTATACGTGTTATATTGAAGAAATTTATCAATAAAGTCGCCATTGAATGATACCACCATCAAACAGATTTATTGTCATCTTACCGTGGATAGCATGTTTAATTTGACACGTAGAATTTCAAGCAATACAAGTTCGTTTGATAAAATCATGTGATTTCAATTTTGCAAAATGGAGATAAAGAAATATCAAATATGCGCATACTTATTTATAAAGTTTCATTTTAAATGAAGCCAAATGTATGAATATGTGCATAGCATCTGGCTTATGAATATGATGAGTGTTTACCTATGTGCATAGAAATGTCTTGGAGCCATTCTCAGTGTAAGTACATTTTGTTCAATGACATTGTGTGATAAACCAACGCCATTTGCCTGCTCACTTTTGATTTCTACTCTTATTATGCACCAGTCAATTGTTACCACCCCCTCGGGGTATACTAGGGAAAAGGGCAGTGTTTTCACCTTTCAACGGTGTCCTCGCAGTGCCTGATGATTGCGGTGGTTTTGTCTTCCCGCAAAATATAGCGGGGAATTACCCTTACCTAAGATCCTTGGGGTGCGAGGTTATTTGGCAGGGATTTTACCACCAGTTCGTTCCCGCAGGGTAGGCAGGGATTTTATAGGGGATTGGTTGGACTGAAAGTCAAAGTATTCCCCAGACCTGGCGGGGGGGGGGCGGGCGTGGTTACATTTGACTGGTGCATTAAGTTCTTTTTCTGAAGACGCTTTGAGCTCACTTTTTGTTTCCTCGCCAAGAATGAAAATCGGTAATCACCCAATGTTGTGGCATAGTGAAGTAATGAAGATTTAACCTCACAACAGTCTTTCTCAAATGCTGTCCAGGCTTTTTTGCTTAAGAATAACTTACCTGGAGATGTCAGACCAGAAATCGTCTTGGCATGAGATTGGATTACTATGGATCAGCATGCACCAGTCAATTGTAACCAGGGACCCCACATCCGGGGGTATACCGCGGAAATGGGCCGTGTTTTTACCTTTCAGGTGGCCCCGCAGTATCGGGTTTTCGTGGAAAATACAGTGCGGATGTGGTTAACCTAATGTCCCTTGGGTGCTAGGGGGGATTTGGTGGGGACTTTGCCATCAGATCATCCCTGCAGGGCGGGATTTTAGCTTGGGTTGGCTGGACCGAAAGTAAAAGTCCCCGCTATTCCCTGGACCGGGGGGGGGGGTGCATGGTTACAATTAATTGACTGATGCATAAGCTTGCGTATACATACAGATTCAGTGTTTTGGTGCGCAGTTGACAAATTAACTAATTACTTATTAGAAGTTAAGAATGTATATTTATTTATATAAGTTATACTTTGCAATCTAAATCATAGATTTGAAAAAGGTAACCTGTATCAATAAATGCAATTATACATAAATAACTGTGCAAATCTTTATGAATCATCCAAATATGAGTACCTTGCAGGGTCTATGTTATTTTTTAAAAATTATACTAAGGGAGCTTTCAAGATTAGCTTTCCAATCGCATACACAATGCAGTTTGAAACCTTGATAAGTCAAACAAATCTTGGTTGCAGACCATTACTATTAAATATTTGATAAGTCACAGACATTATAAGGTACATTTTAAATGGGCTGTACTCAGTTAATAACGAAAAAGAAAACACTTTCTTTTTATAGAAACCTGACATTAACTTGGTATCGATGTGTACCGAATTAATGCATTGAAACTTACTAACTGATGATGCACATAGTTTACAAATGATTTATTAATAATATTTCGTGTTTTTCCATTAAAAAAGATTACTAAGTACATTGTATGTCTACAGAGTATAAGTCATTCCTCATGCGTAATCTGCCGTTGATGTTATTACGTGATTTAAGCGAGTTAGGTATATATCTGGAAATTCCACCCAGTCTTCATAGCATAGTGGATTCGACACTGCACTGCAATTTTTTTACATTTTGGTATTTTATTTACAATAACGATATCAAAGAGTAAAATAGTTTATTAAAAATTTGTCCTTAGATTCGTTAAAGAAAAAAATCCAACTTTTTTGGTGCCATTCTGGTGTACAGTCCCTTTAATAAACAACAAGTGAAGCCAATGCTGTATTAAATTTGAGACAGACAAAAAGAAGACAGTACAAAGTTCAACAAGTGTGACCAATTTGAGAATACCCGGTACCTTACGTAATTTATAAATATTCATGCGATTCAGACAATTTAAATGCTAGAAATCACAAAAAACAACAACATTCCCTTGAATTATTCCTGTCATAGTTTAAACTCATAATCAAATTTCAATGCACAGCATTTGAAATAATTTTAAACAGATGAAAAACTGTTATTTTTAAAAAGCACAATAAATTGTTTATCTTTTATGTAACCTACCATTAATATAAAAATTTATTCAGATCATAATTTAGAGACTTTCTTGCACTTAAATGTGAACAAGTATGCTTGGGAATGAACTCTAAGAAAAACAAATTTCAATGAAATTAAATGAAGCACAAAATATACAAAAATTGAAACTTTTTAGACTTTCAAAACTTTAACATTTATACTAAATACGGTTACATAAAATGATGAATACATTTGTAGGATTTGATATCCCACTAAATGTAACCGTCGGCTTCGTTCATTCTTAACTTTCTCTCAGTGATAAGGAATAAATTTTATTCACTGCAGTTGTTTTCTAACTTTATGAAAATAAGAACAATGGAAACAATGCATTTACTACTGTTGATCAGTGCAGATTGTGGGAGGTCATGGTTGATTTCACTGAACCACCAATAAGTCCTGCCGAAATTGGATTCTAATTGGTCAGTCAGGTGTTTTTGGTAGGCATGATTAGTATGAATCTTAATTTTAACCATCATTTATAATGTTTACCAAATCATTGAATATTGAAATAACAAGCGAAATGTTAGTTTGAATGATGAAAGCCATGAAATATGTGAAGTATTCAAAAAGAGACCATTTTCCAGCTTGTGTAAGTATCGAGAAAATTATTAAGTAAACTTATTTATTGTTTATCTGGAAAATGTTGAAATCTCATGTTTAGGCTTGATTGCTATGTTATTGCAATATGTTTTATTCATTGCAATATTAATGTAAAACATTTTTATGTTGACTTAAGTTTGTAGATAAAAACTAATGGTATTGGTGATATGAGAATGATCTCGTAAGTCTTTAAAATCCCTTTTGGTATTGTGAGGATTTTGCTCCAGTCTTGATCAGTTTAGCTTTTGAAGATTTTCAAAGTAACTGCAAAACAAGTCCAGCTGCCTAGAAAGACTATGTCAAACCCTGACCAGATAAAATTTCTAGTGTTTTCAAATTACCACCTTGCAATGGTTTTATCATAACATAGGATATTAATGCTAGTGGTTTTAAAGAAAATGCTAGTGTTTTTGTATTCGGAATGATATATCATAAGTGGCACTAAATTGAACATAATTTATAGTTCTCATTGATAAAACACATAGCCCCAAGTACATATTGATCTAAGATTTAAGGCTTGGATGGAGTCAGGTCAAGAAAATTGCATGTAACATTGTCAATACATTGTACTTTCCAACGCAGAAACTGTTTGTTTATTCAAGTATATAATGCAATCCCCACACCAAGGAAATGCAGTATTGCTTAACCAGCTGAATTGACATCATGAGTTGGACATTAAATTGCTGCAATTAAAGGCCATCTAGATATCAGAATTATTCAAACTCTGATTTAGCAACCTTATTATAGTTTAATATATGAACTACTTTTGCGAAATGAAAGCTTTTTTAGATTTACAAGGACGGGTAAAAGTATTTGTAGTAAAGTAAATGTACTGCAACACCTGATACATGTTGCCTAGGAATCTTACAAATTCTAGGCACTCCAAATGTTACAGTTCTATTCAATTCGGAGTGCCTGAAATGAAAGCTTCTTGATTCTACATTCAACATCTTTCTGTATGACCAATGACCAGGAGAATCATGAACCTGCAACCATTTGCAACTATTGAGATAGGGAGCTATCAGGACAGAGACAGAGGACAATACAAGAATGGCCTACTGTTGCATTTATTGATGTCTTTTACAAATATTATCCAAAGTATGGCCCTGTGGTTTAAAGCTCCCCTGAAAAAGAGGTGACAGATTTTCTATAAAGGATATAATTACATCATTGAAAATCTTCTCTGAAACTGCAAATAACAAACCTTTGATATAAAATGATTTAATCAAATTAATCAAGTATGTGTACTTTGGTTAACATACGCCAACCACGTAAATTAATTTGTTTAGGTCTGATTTAACGACATTGAGATTTTCAAAAGAACTATGACTTTATCTAATTAAACACTTTAGCCCCCCCCCCCCTCCCTCTACCCATACTTTTAAAATTTCCTTTGCAGCTTGCAAGCAGTTTTAGTCTAAAGTTTAAGCTAGTCCATTAAACAGTGACCCCTTGTGATGTGAGCCGATTTGTTTAATGCTTAGAACATGGTTATCAACATTCCCCTAAATGAAGCCCTAGTCCATCAGTGCTTTCAGCACTTTGATTAACATTGTGAACAGGTACTCGGCCGTGATCTCATCCGGGCGCTTAGAAGAAAAGATGAGTGACATTTCGGTTGATCATTTCTTCTTTATACTGGACGTGCGTTTCTTGCATACTGGACGGGTGTTTCCGGTCATGTGACCGGTGCTGGAAAAACTCATCTTACACCCCCCATGTAACATATGAGTCACGCACAACAACGCGCCACTTCTTCTTTCTTTTTATGGTTTATAAAAAGTATATTATAGTATTTAAATAAAGCGGAATCAAAAAATAAGTATACAATCCTTTTAATTAAAATTGAAAATAAAAAATCGTAAAAGCGCGATTTTTAAAAGAACTATTTGACGTCGATAGTGATTTAAAATTACTGCGCTTTATGACGTCAGTAAACAACGTCGCACGCGCTTTATGGTGAAATGTACAAGTGCGTTTTCAACGTCATTTTTAAACAAATTCATTATAGGTATGCAAGAAAAAAAAAATCATGTGTTTCCGGTCCGGATCGAAAAATCCGACCCTCATAATACACATAAAACACATAATATATACTTATAATCCTCCTACAGGATAAAGCCCCACCTCATACTGCTGCGACCACTCAACTTGAGATTAGCGTCCTAGGACTGGAGCTTCTTCCACATCCGCCGTATACACCTGACCTGGCCCAGTTCGACTTTGCTTTTTCCCCGAGTTGAAGTCCCACCTCAAAGGTCGCCGACTTGAAAGTTTACGGGGGCTTCAGACGGCTGCTAACGCATTGGTCAAAGTACGACTAGCCCAATTGCGGGGTTGATGTCATTATCGGTGTATGAACGCAATTGGGCTGGTCAAAGTGTGCGGAGTCCGAAAAGCAGTTCGTTTAAGGAATGGAAGTTGAGGTGTAAATATTCCTTAAAAATTGTACAATAACGTTGTTTCATGATGGCGACGACATTTATGAACAAAAAACCTATCATATCTCAGACCAATAAATTCCAAACATGAGTTTTTAATATGCTTATTTTTATTATGAAAACATGTCATCACAATTATTATGTCAAGAAAATTTGTCGACATTGATGACAGATAATAATACCAAAATAAATATTTCCATTACCAGTATAGTTAGTATAAAAATTAGAAAAACGATAAAGGCATGTTTTGTCACAGTTGTTTATCTAGGGTAATAGTTGAAAATCAGTCTCAAAAAGTCTCATAGTGTTAGTATGGTGTATAAAATACGGCTGCAGTGTTTTCAAATGCTTCTGATATCAAAACAATTTTGATTCATTTTAATACTACTTCTACACACGTTATATATTGCATCTCTATTTGAAAAGGTATTGCAACAGAAAAATGGCCACATCAACACCAAAGACCCATACAGGAGCCCTATTACAGAGACATTTTAATTTAAGAATGGGTCTTTTCCTTACCTTCAAGAATTTCCTTACTTGTAATGTCGCACATGCTTATATGCTTAATGTATATTTTGGCAATAATTGATGGAAACCGACGCTTTAAAATTAAAAAAAAACTTTGAAAGTGTTAGGTTTTGAAAGAAATATAACAATTTAGAATTTCAAATTTTAGTTACATGTATCTTAAAAACAACTTAAGAGGTTTCTGCAATACAGCCCATGTTCTACTAAAAAAAATACAGCAATTGACATTTTACACTGTTAATATGAAAACATAGGCAAATGGTGTTGTTTTCAATAGAAACAACACTTAATGCTTTGACAGTTTGCATATATGTAGTTCTTAGAATAATTATTTACTACACATGTAAACCAGAAAAAAACATCGAAATGTTAGCAGATGTTTGCTTAAGCATACATGACAATTTCCTACCAAATTTTATTTTAAAACCAAGTATTTTAGATAACGATTGGACACAAGAGCTACCACAGTGAAAACCGCCCGACACCACCCCCCCTCAAGTTGTTAAAATAATGAGTGAAATTTGAAAATAATGGCAGGTGTACCATCTCCAATGTTTAATAACAATCCGATGAGAGCAATAACAATATGTGTAATTCTTAACAAAGACATTGGCCACAACTCTTGTTAGACAGAGCGAAATGCGACAGAGGAGGCAACAGCCTGTGATGACAAAAATCCTAAGAAGTCTTATCAGTGTAGATACAATACTGTTGGAGCTTAATTCTACACAAGATATGTACTTCATACACTGTTTTACTAATTAAAGGGCACTAACTTTTGTTAGACAGAGCGAAAAGTGATGACCAACATTCCTATGAAGTCTTATGAGTGAAGGTACAATACTGTTGAAGCTTAATTCTACACAAGATATGTACTTCATACACTGTTTTACTAATTAAAGGGCACTAACTCCTATTAAACGAAGTGAAAATTCATAAAAATCACAGATGCATAATTCCCATGCTAACCAACATTTCAATGATGTTTCATGAAAGTAGGTGTAATACAATGCTGGAGATGATTTTGATGTAACATTATGCACTTGAATATTCAATATTTTCATTTCTTAACATGACATGAATGTCAACATATTGTGGTTTTCTGGTGATAACATTTGCCTTTTGTTTAATATTATAAATTAAACAAAACTGAATCTGACATCAATATTGTTATAACTGCCTCAATGTATGCTTTTATTTACACATTTGATAATTGTGTATATATACAAATACGAATAAAACGATGTATACTTTAACAAAACACATATATACATGTAAACACCACTTTTCTGATAAATGTGTAACAATGTTTCCAATTTACAGCATGTAAATTAATACTAATTTTAAATTGTCTTCATAAAAATAACTTACAATGGGTTTTTAACTATGATAATCCATTTGCGCCATAAGCGCCACGTTTTGTTGAAATAAGAAAATACAGCTTTGAAGTAAATATCATTTTTTGGAAAAAGGTTTTGTACATGTATGTTTTTTTTCAAATGCAATTATCAGTTCATTAATGTGGACATATACAATACTGACTTACCTATTAACATTAATAAATGCATGGCCATATCACCATTATAAAATTCACTGTCAAAAACATTCACATAAATATATCCATAAATGTATTTAAATGTATAAACATAGAACAACACATATAAACTACAATAAAACAAAAGAGAAACAGGCTGAGCCATCAAAATACACCAGCAGTTAAGACACCAAAAATGGAAAGTGGACACAAATGCTCCACCATCTTTCATCAATAATGTTTGTACTTGGTTACAAACTACAATTTTTGTATCACAGTATATGCACTTAGTCAAAATGCTAACATTTTTATTCATTCAGATATGTACATTTTGTTATAATTAGCAATTCTACATCTAAAGTTATGAAGATCTTAATATCACTGTCTATCACAGCGTGTGCACTGTGTCACAAATGCTATAACTTTGTATCGCGTACAGCAGATCGAGGTCTGGTTGGAATGGTTGGTATGGTGACGTTTTCCACAACAGTACACTCTCCATCATTCTGAGCCTTGGCCACAGCTAGATGGATGCACTGTACCCAGGGCTCAATGTTTTGTTGGCCTTTTGCCTTAAACACATAGTTCTGGTCTGTTGTGAAGATTTCAAACGCCTTAGGAATATCACGAATGCCTTTGCGAACAGCTTTCACACTCTGTATTTCTCGCACTGGTAACGTTTCTTTTCTCTATAGTGGAAAACATTTGTGTTATTATAAGATCTCCTACTGGAATAATTACAGCCAGGACAAGACAAAATGAAGGTATTTTCACCTTGAATAAGTCCTTGACATGGAATTTTGACCAATGACCTTAACGTGTGACATTGACCTTTGACGAAAAGTCTTTGGTCTTGCACTTAACAGCAAGCTTCACATGATGAACATTTGTGACAAATCACTTAAAAATTACCAAGTGCATTATCAAGTTGGACTTACTGATGGACATACAACCGGACGCACTAACATACACCTGGTTGACCGCCGTTGTGGTAACTATGTCTATCTCACTTCAAGCAGACGCAACACATACAGAGTGGATAGAATCTCGAGGTGATTTATGTTTCACCATGCCCTTACCTTCAGCTAACACAATCTAATTCCAGTTAGACTTTGGAGTCACATAGGAATAAGTTCTAATGTCAGTTAAATTTAGGTTATATAAAGTGTTACATATGGAATTACTTACCTTTAGGTCTACTGTGAGTTAAAATACAGTGAATATAAAGTGTAACATACCAATCACTTTTGCTGTAGGTTATCTGGCTGCCGGAGAGAGTGAAGTATCGGGTCTTCCACCGCTTCAGAAACTTCCAGCGCCCTTTCTTCTCCTTCAACTGACCCTGTCCAGTAGAGAATAGTAAATATTATATCTTTTAAATTAAAAACAGCTGAGCCGTGACTGGGCTGCCAGCGGGCAGTAAAATCGTGCAAGATTCAAGTGTTCACAAACGATCATGCCTGGATTGCTATATCGTGCATCAATCACCAGTACAATTAAAGTATGATTTAAAAATTCAAATATTTAAAAAACTGTTAACATACAGCAATGACTGGACTTCCATCAGGCATCAGCTCAGACATTTTCTCCGGGTGGTTACACATGAAGCAGGCCTAGTACTTGCGAGGGGCGTTAAACTCGAACACATCAAAGTATCGGTCACCATGGAGCTCCTGAAGCAAGGCATCCTGGTCCTGGAAAATGTTTGGATAAGACTGCATTCAAATGGAGAGAACTTTTATGTTAATTTAGAATACGTTTTGGACACATATTTTTTTAGCAGTAACAGATATAAACACTTGATAAATTCAACTGGATTTAAATAACATGCATATATATGCAAACCAAAGACATTCACATATATTTACTTTATTTACCGCCAATACATGATCATTAGGGATGTTACCTTTGCTGATGGGAAGGATGAGGTGACAAGTGTGATATAGCCACTGTTTCCTTTCTCCGGGTAGAGTGCATCCCAGCAATGTTTAAGGCTGCTCACACTTAAATCCTGCTGGCTTAACGCCGAGGCTGACTGGGCCTATAAATAGATAGAATGTCATACAGTATTTCTATTATAGCCACCATTTCCTTTCTGCCAAGCAATGTTAACAGCTGCTCATACATAAATCCTTCCGACTCTAGCTGAGGCTGACTGGGCTATAAATAGATAGGAAGTCATGCAGTGTTGCTATCTATAGAGCTTAAATCCTGCTGGCCCAGGGTTGACGCTGACTCGGTCTATAAACAGATAGGATATCAAACAGTGTTAACTATAGAGCTTAAATCCTGCTGGTCCAGGTTTGACGCTGACTTGGTATATAAATAGATATGTCATACAGTGTTGCTTTATATAGAACTTAAATCCTGCTGGCTCAGGATTGACGCTGACTAGGTCTTTAAATAGATACGATACCATACAGTGTTGCTGCCTAAGCCTAAAAAAAATATGTTTGGTTAGGGTTACATCCTTTTCAAAAATAGGTAGGGTAGGTAGGCTTTTTATTTTTTTTTATTATTTTTTTATTAGGCTTTATATAAGAATGTCATTTTCATCATTGGAGAATGGTGTAAAAGTTATCTTCTATATAAGAAATTAAGGTTTTAAACTACATATTGAAAAGCAAAAAAAAAGAAATTTGTTTTTTTTTTTTTTTTTTTTTTTAGTTTTTCATTTTTTTTTCAAACTGACTATAAAAACGTTAGGGTCGGCGCCTATTCCGTAGGTAGGGTCGGGTAACCCGAACCAAATGTATTTTTTTTAGGCCCTATATAATTTAAATCATAGCCAGGAACAAGTGTGAATTATTTCACTATAACTTCACTATATGACTTCATACCTGGACAGCCAGGAACATGAGATGGATCCAGGTCTTTGGAAGCTTGGTGTTTAGGATGAAAAACTGCTTCCCATATAAACAATTTGTCCCCTTTATTCCACACTGGAAATTGAGACGAACATAGCGCTTATGTCTGCCGTCTGAAAATACATAATTTAAACACTTAAATTTTGTATTAAAATACAATTTGGATTCATTTTACAAAATATCTATTTCCAACTCTCGGCATTAGTTGTGTTGTTTATTTGATTCCTGTTGATGGAGTTATATTTGGGGGCATGTTAATTGTGTACAACAAGCGACAGACAAAGTCCCCTCCATCACTATTTGCATAGACTGTCAATTCCCCCCACCACCAATATTTGCATAGACTGTCAAATCCCCCCAACACCAATATTTGCATAGATGGTCAAATCCCCCCACCACCAATATTTGCATAGATGGTCAAATCCCCAACCACCAATATTTGCATTTACAGTCAAATACCCCCACCACCAATATTTGCATAGACGGTCAAATCCCCCACCACCAATATTTACATAGACAGACACAATACCCCCCCCCACACCAATATTTGCAAAGACAGACAAAATTCCCTCACCACCAATATTTGCATAGATGGTCAAATCCCCCCACCACCAATATTTGCATAGACTGTCAAATCCCCCACCACCAATATTTGCATAGATGGTCAAATCCCCCCACCACCAATATTTGCATAGATGGTCAAATCCCCCCACCACCAATATTTGCATAGATGGTCAAATACCCCCACCACCAATATTTGTATAGACTGTCAAATCCCCACACCACCAATATTTGCATAGACTGTCAAATCCCCCCACCACCAATATTTGCATAGATGGTCAAATCCCCCCACCACCAATATTTGCATAGATGGTCAAATCCCCCCACCACCAATATTTGCATAGACGGTCAAATCCCCCACCACCAATTTTTGCATAGACTGTCAAATCCCCCCACCACCAATACTTGCATAGATGGTCAAATCCCCCCACCACCAATATTTGCATAGACGGTCAAATCCCCTACCACCAGTATTTGCATAGACAGACAAAATCCCCCACCACCAATATTTGCATAGATGGTCAAATCCCCCACCACCAATATTTGCATGAACGGTCAAATCCCCCACTACCACTATTTGCATAGACAAACAAAACACCTCAACCACCAATATTTGCATAGACAAACAAAATACTGCAACCACCAATATTTGCATACATAAACAAAATACCACCACCACCAATATTTGCATAGACAGACAAAATACCCCACCACCAATATTTGCATAGACAAACAAAACACCTCCACCACCAATACTTGATAACTGTCATAATCCCCCACCACCAATATTTGCATAGGCAAACAAAATACCGCAACCACCAATGTTTGCATACACAAACAAAATACCACCAATATTTGCATAGACAGACAAAATACCACCACCACAAATATTTGCATAGGCAGACAAAATACCCCTACCACCAATATTTGCATAGGCAAATAAAATCCCCCACCACCGATATTTGCATAGGCAGACAAAATCCACCACCACCAATATTTGCATAGACAGACAAAATCCCCCACCACTTATATTTACATAGACGTTCAAATCACCTCACCACCAATATTTGCATAGACGGTCAAATCGCCCCACCACCAATATTTGCATAGACAGACTAAATCCCCCGCCAACTATGTTTGCATAGACAGACAAAATACTCCACCACCAATATTTGCCAAGGCGGACAAAATTCCCCCCACCAACATTTGCTTAGGCGGATAAAAGACCTTCACCACCAATATTTGCATACGCCAACAAAATCCCACTACCACTACTATCTGCATAGGCTGATAAATACCCCAACACTAATATTTGCATAGGTGAAAAAAATCCCCCACCAATATTTACAAATTTATCTTCGATAAGAAATGAAGAAATAAGAACCCAATATATACCCATTTGTGTGTGCGGATAAATGGACGGAGGGTAAACCTTAGGTCTCCTCCGGTGAAACCGGTAGGGGACTAACAGCAATCCTTTACTAGTCCATATGGCGTACATCAAACCTTTCCTGCCTTACCCAAAATGCTGCATTTGGCTGGTAGGGGGATCCTAGCGGAAAGACTGCTGATAAACTTCCTGATTGTGTCCATGTGTTTCTCACAGAAGTGCTGCACGCCATCTCGAAGTGGCTCAGGCTGGAAAAGGAGTTTGCCTAGTGTTAGACAGGAGAGCCATGGAGGGAACACAAACGCTGTGCTTGTGTTGGTTGTTATTTATGCAGTCAAACAAAGGGCAATTATATGGACATATTGCTTATAGAATCCATGACACTTATAAAAGGTTTCTAGAAAATTAATATTTCGGGTTTTTGGCCCCATTCCTTGAAATATCCTTAATCCTTTACAACAGGATTAATCTAAGATTAATATTTTACTTTGGGTATAATTAGTGTAATATTTGAATTTAAAGAGTTTCGGACTTTGAAAAATATCTATTAGATAATCATGATAAATTAATTTTGCTAATTAAAATCAATATTAATTTATTAAATTTGGTTTAATGAAATAATCTACTTCAGCTTATTATGCATAAGCACTTTCTAGATAATTGAGACCCGTACCGGAAGTCCTGAGCTGCTGTTCAGTGTGAGTGCGCTGTTTAAAGATGCTCTATCCAGGGTTGATGTCGGGCTGACTGGTCGGTCACTCAGTGATCTCGAGTTGGCGATACTCGTTCTAAAGTAATTAAAAACATTTGTGGTATGCACATACAGGTTTATAATTGAATAATGCTTTTCAAATGCCAGAAATTTACTTGTATCTTGTTGTATAAAAGTGTTTTCTTTATATTTGTCTTAACTTCACCTTTTTTAGCGCTTTTTTAGCGAACGCTATCCTTGTCAGCGATAATACATTATACTAAATATAGTTTTTGTTAATAAGTTATTTTTAAAGGCATGTGTCCTCCTTTCGCATACGATAAGAAAGGTACCAACCTTGATGACGGTGTGAGACTAAGCTGACTGGATCTGTTGCTGTGTGAGACTTGTTGTTGTTGCTGCTGCTGCTGTTGTTGCTGTCTCACACCAACGACATTACTGGGGTAGGCTGGGTTGCCAACAGTGATAATGGTCACTGTCCCTTCCGTCTGGCTGGATACGGACCGCATCTCCTTTTGACCCGAGCTAGAGTAGAAATATGTGAGGCTGACAATTAAGGGGCACACTTTAGGTTTATAAAGGGGCACCCTATACGTTGATAAAGGGGCACTATATATTCACTATAGGTTGATAAAGGGGCACTATATATTCCCTATAGGTAGAAAAGGGGACACACTATAGGTTGATAAAGGGGTACACTATAGTTTGATAAAGGGACACACTATAGGCTGATAAAGGGACACACTATAGGTTGATTAAGGGACACACTATAGGTTGATAAAGGGGAGGGGCACCCTTAAGGTTGATAAAGGGACACACTATTTGTTGATTTAGGGACACACTATAGGTTGAAGGTCACAATATATGTTAATAAAGTGGCAAACTATAAAATATAAAGGGGCACACTAAATAAATATATATATATATATAAATAAATAGTATTGATTGAGGGCATACTATAGGTTGTTAAAAGGATACAATATAAGTTGACTTGCACTTCAGACTGCTCAGAATCATGGCCAGTAAAGCTTTGGACTAAAATATCAGGCTGACTTAATATATCCGTACACTTAAGTTTCAAGCTGAATTAATAATATTCGGTACACATACTACTTTTTACTGTCATCCTTCAGTTGATGGACAAGGATTCGCACACTGCTAGATCCGCTCTGGGACAGGCGACTGATCTCCTGCATGTGGTCAGCCAATAGACTGTGGTGTATCAAGCCCAGGGCCTTTATCTCCTGAAAATACATGACGCTTTGTCTGTAAACCATTTGAAATGTATACCTGAGGTTGTAACCACCCAACCAGTTTGTGTATCATCATCTCACATACACAAAAGAATGGTTGTAATTTAAAATGGTCTTATATTTAAATATGACGTATGCAGTAAATGATGTCATAATGAAACCCCCATGCCTTCACATGTATTGAAGGTCATAAAGATAAATTAATATTCTTTTTTATTTTTCTAAAAAATAAAAGATGATAAAAAAGGTTCAGATAAGCCCTATATTTTCTTGTTGCAGTTCACATAGTGTTATTTAATATAATGAAACAAAGCCAAGCAGTATTTAGTTGTGTGTTACCTGCAGGATGACCACAAGAGAGGCTTGGTCTGACAAACCAGACAACAGGCTGACCAGATAACCCATTGTCCTCACGGCGTGTGGCTGAAATAAAAAAATATATAATTAACTATATGATGCAGGATTACAATATTTATTGGTATGAAACCTGTAATGACCAACATAATAGCTTTGTTAAAGTCGAAGTGCACGTGAAAACAAGTTGTTTCCACTCCTTTTAACAATTCTAAATTTAAAATACTTTTTATGGTAATTAACGTCTACCAATGTGACTGTCATAACTGATTACAACATGATCAACTATTGTATGTGTAACACTTAATGAATATCTACATACATGAAATACAAATGTTGCCTTATGTTCAGCTATTATTGAGACTATAAGTATCTATCATGTGTTTAGGTACGGATAAAAAAATCCGACCCGAGGGCACGCGCGAAAGCCGGTAACGAGGCTTGCCGACATACCAGACACGCAGCGTGCCCGAGGGTCGAATTTTTCAATACGGACCGGAAAAACATGATTGATATTTTTTCTGGATATATTCATTTACCACAGTAAACCCAGCATTGAGACAGTGCACCTGCACCCTAAGCACTGCTTCAATTTAACCTGTTTCCATGATAACCAATACATACCAATACGACAGTGCCGATTCAGTAAGCATTGCTTGTATTTAAACTGTTGCCATGATAACTACTAAACCTTCCACTGAGACAGTGCTGACACCTTAAGCAATTGTATATAACTGGTTGCCATGGTAGCCATTAAACCCAACAATTGAGACAATGCCAACAACTGAAGCACTACCTTTTTTGCTATCTAACAAGTAGCCATTGGTACAATTAAACCTACCATTGAGACAGAGCTGACACATAAAGCACTGCTTGTATTTGATCTCTTACCATGTAAACTACTAAACCTTCCAATAAGACAGTGCACCGACTGCTTTAGCACTCCTTGTGTTTAACTGGTTGCCATGGTAACTACTCAACGTTCCAATGAGACAGTGAGCCGGCTGCTTTAGCACTGCTTGTATTTAACTGGTTGCCATGGTAACTACTTAACCTTCCAATGACACCGTGCACCGACTGCTTAGCACTGCTTGTATTTAACTCGTTGCCATGGTAACTACTAAACCTTCCAATGAGACTGTGCACCGACTGCTTAGCACTGCTTGTATTTAACTGGTTGCCATGGTAACTACTAAACCTTCCAATCAGACAGTGCACCGACTGCTTTAGCACTCCTTGTATTTAACTCGTTGCCATGGTAACTACTAAATCTATCAATGATACAGTGACGATACGGTCTTAATCACGGGTGTATCATTCTGGTTGTCATGGTTGCCACTAATCCTACCAATGAGTTAATAAAGACATCTTCTAAACCACTGGTTTTTATTTATTGACTTGGTTACCATGGTAACACCTACCAATGAGACAGTGCCTACAGCCCCAACGATCTTCACAATTTGATGTATGAACACTGGCTGCTGTTCGGCGAGCAGTTTCAGTGCGGTCACATGGTCGATGAACACAGCGGGGTTTGCAGTTGCCATGTCAACAAACATGGCGAGAATGAGGGGCACGAGTGTGCTCACGGTCAGGTAGTTACAGAACGCTGCAACGTGGCCCTCCAGCACCTAGAAATGAATGGATGGGATGTATACTGTAAATAATGGTCTCTTTGAACGATGGAGCAACTAAAGGTATCTCAATATCATCAGTTATGTTTTCAAAATACAATTAAAATGAGATATGGTTTACTTGTATAAGTAAACATATATCACCAAGATTAAGAGAACGACGAAAACAACATTAACAAATATTTTTAAAAAAATCCTCAAAAAAACACATTGAGTAGTGGATGACACTAGCGTGTATAAAAAATATCTCATTAGCATATTATGATAATCTACAGGCACTCTAGCCCCTCCCCAGCCCAAGCATTAATCCTGTCTTCGACCGAAAATCTGTATAAACCAGCAACCCTTCAAATATCTCCATTGAACCTGGTTTCGATTTGGTTCCAAATGGAACTAACACTCTCCTCCGAAACCTGAATTTGCGACGACAAAATCACATATTGTGTAGAAAAAATTCGGACGCACCGATAATTTGTCATCATGGCTTCGACATTTGACCTTCTAACCCATAAATCAGTGCGGGTCATCTTTTATCAATGACCACTGAATATACGAAGTTTTAAGACTCTACACCAAATAGTTTATCACGATTATTAATCGGGAAAAAAGGTGGACGCTGCCATGGACTACACCAATTTCGGACAAAGTATTTCCTATGTTTTTGCTCTGCTTTGCAGGCGATACCAAATTTGCACGTAGGCGCTTTTATCTCTTATAACATTTACCCATTCCTGTCTCGCCCAACCCTAACGCCCATCTCTCATTCCCTCTCACCTTAGGTTTAGATTTCCCGTCTCGCCCAACCCTAACGCCCATCTCTCATTCCCTCTCACCTTAGGTTTAGATTTCCCGTCCCGCCCAACCCTAACGCCCATCTCTAATTCCCTCTCACCTTAGGTTTAGATTTTCCGTCTTGCCCAACCCTAACTCCCATCTCTCATTCCCTCTCACCTTAGGTTTAGATTTTGCGATCATTCCGAACACCTGGAGGAGACTGACGCATTCGGTTACGCCACATGGCTCCATGACCGCTTCTAGTTCCGGCACGTGTCGCGTGATGGGCTCGGGGTTCTGTGTGACAATCTTGGGCAGCACCCATGCCAGGGCGTACTTGCCTTAAAGTAAAAAGTGTGGTTTATTGAGAAAATGCATGGTGTGTTGTAAAAATCATTAGGTTCCTCTCCTGGATGCGCAAAAAAGAGTTTATACCGTACCCCCAACAAGTGGTTTATCTAGCGCTAGCGGATCAAGGATGCGCACCCCTACCCGCCATATAATCGTCTACGGAGACGGAAAAGAAACACGCCAAAAATGCATCATCATCATCATCATCATCATCATCACCATCAACGATCGTTAAGTCCTAGAACAATTTCTTCCGGTGCTAGACCTATCCCAATGAACTTTGCTTATCAATATAGTAGCATCATTTAAGATTAATATATATTTTATCTCTGAGAACCAACATAGCTCAGTTTTTGGGGAGAGGACAGGGGTCTTTTAATAAGTTTCACCAAGAAAATGGGCCCCAGGTCAAATCTTGGACCCACCCATGAATTCAATGAATTTATTTGTGTTCCATCTAATAAAGAATTACTATGCTATGACCCCTTCGACTGTATCAGTTCAATCTAAGTGGTTTGAACTCCTTAATTAGTAATAAAACAAAGCATCAGTTTTGTTTCAAAATACAGTTTAAATGAGCAACCCTCCAATATTCCCAATGATCTTGGTATTCTAATTGATAAGTACGTGCACTACTGGTTACGTTGTACTGTCAAACAATTACGGCTTTACGTACCGGTTACCGGTAACTCAACACCCGAGCCGGGATTTAAATCAATCTCAACCCAGTGCAGGTTTGATAAGTACGTACACTACTGGTACTTCCCAAATTAAATTTGTCGTCACTTGTCCGGTGTTGGACTGTTTTACGTTTACTGTGAATGGGAAATCGAAACGTAAAGGGTAATAGAGATCCTCGCCCAGAAGAACAAGGATCGACGTATTTCATTACTCTCTCGGGTATAATTTTATGGAGTAATCGTTGACAATTTCCTTCAGTGCATACTTTAAATGACCTTTTGCTATAACATAGACGTTTGTTTCGTGTTGAAAATGTTAAATGAGCTTAGGCCACACCAAATTGATAACTTGTTCATCAGATTTTTTAAAAAAAATAATGGGGCGAGCGAGCGAAATAATAATAAAATATTTGTTTTGCATTTAGCAAAAAAGAGGAGCGAGCGAAGAGCGAACAAATATATACAGTGATTTAACTCACTTTTGCTCATATTTTATTCACTTTTAAACTAAACAATGATATTGTAAACAGTACAAGGATAACATCCAGTGAAAGAATGATAACACTAAAAGAGAATTTTATACAAATATTAGTTTTGAGATCAAACAAATGCTATTTGAGATCAAGCAAAATAATGTATTTCTGTAAACAACTATTTCATAAATGAGAGAACTCAAAACCACAGTTTTCCAGTTTTTTTAAACCTTATTAAAAAGTTTTTTTCAAAATACCCTATGCATGGCTAAGTTAAAGCCTGGAAACAAGCGCCAATGGTCACAGCCACCTGCCTGCCCAATGGCATTTCCAAATCTATTAACTAGGTTTTCCACTTTTCCTTAGGAAAACTTGGTTAAAAATAATTCTCTATAAAAGTACCTTGTCATTGCCATGGAAATTATTAGACAAGGTGACTTGAAAAATAACTCACAAAATGAATATAGGCCTTTGCAGTCAAATATAAACAACAGCTATCACTCTTGCTTTGACTGCACGATTGGCCTTGGTAGCCATTTAAGTTCTGGAATAGAATTTACAAAAAACCTACACCGTATTGTAAACCATTTCAGCTGAAAATATGTCACAGAAAATTTCAGCCAGTGCCAGTTTGATTTTAGGCTTTCTCAGAATTTAATGCCTATCTTTTTTTAAATTTGCAGATTTTCCTTATTTTTTTTAGATATCTTGTTCAAATTTAGACAAGTAATAGAAGACATAAACATATATACAAAAGACACTTACTTCTTTTGTACTGCAAATACTGATTGTGTCAATTTTCATATACTGGGTGAGTACCTAAATCGGAACACTTTTGGCACTATTTTTGAAATATTTTTAGTTAGACTTGCACCACAACTACAAAATTTTCCATCAGCATACTAGGATTCAAGACCAATTGGTTGATATAAATAGCATTTTTCAAGATACTACCAATCTGCATGAAAAGTACTTTATTAACCGCACAGTCAATGACTGCCATTTTCGTCAATGGGGTACCTAAATATGAAACAGTTTTAATTCGTTATTTATTTTTATGTATCCTTTTAAAATTATTGCTACATGTTTTGTTTTAGTAAATTAATAATTAATTTTATTTCCAGCTTTTTTTGTCATTTTTGTTAGTAAAATTTGACGATTTCAGTAAAACATATAGACTGTACCAGTATGCTGTGATTGTGGCAAGCATGAAGTCATTCCCCGGCGTGCCATGTATTGACATTTGAACATGAAAAACTTTGAATGATAGCAGCATTTGAAATACTTACCGGAGTATCATGTTTTTTGGAACTTGTATCTAAGGCAAGCGCCTATATTGATTAAACTTGTGAATAAACTGATCATGATCGGAAAAACGCTTTTATAAGGGGTGTTCCATATTTAGGTACTGTTCCGATTTAGGTACTCACCCAGTATAGCAAAAAAAATATTATTTTTTTTCAAGAATATCCATTCTTTTTTCATAGACAAAAACCAATCAGCATAAATATTTAACACTTGAATGTTTTCCATATATAGTTTAAATATACACATGAACATCTAAAAAATCTATAAACATTTATTCGCAACACAAAGTGTGATTAATACCTTTTTCAAATCGCAAAGTCTGACACCATTTTTTCTTTTCTTTTTGACAAATATTTACAAAATACACAATACGGCTTGTTTGATGTTTTTGTGTGAATGGTAAAACTCATGGGTTTCCATGAAGCACATATGAATGTCAGTCAGGTTAATTTTTAGCGTCATCCTACTGTCCACGAACATTGACTCATCGGCGACCAAGGCCTACACCACAAGCACGCCCTTGTTGCCTCATCAAGACAGGAATTTCATGATCCCCTGCATTGGAGGAATCTGAAATTTTAATAAGCAATATTATACATAAATGTTCATTGTAGTATAATGTAGTATGCATTATTTCCTGAAAAGTTTGATGATAACACAAGAAAGGTGGTGCTTGTTTCTTGGCCAATTTTTTCTATTACTATACATGCATTGCATATGAATTAAATAAACACTATACTCTGATCTGTAGCAAAATAAAAACAAACATGCATAAATCATTAAATGTATAATTGATTTTGTAGGAAACAAATAATACAAAAAATACATCATATTTGCTATATTAACAGCAAAACAATAAAGTAGTTAAAATACACACCTGAAGTTTTTACCTGAACATGTGTAGTAGGTATAGATGAACGATTGGAAACTGTCTTTTCACTGTAACGGTCATCCGAATTCCCGTTAAACATACCAAATTCAAACTTTGGATAATCACTGTCATTCACGATAAAATTCAGCACTTCTTGCCCAGTATATAAACGTTTACTTTTAGCGTTAGCCAAATGAAAACAAACACATTGTCCAAAATTTAAACAAACTTTAAATGGTGGTAGAATTGTCATTTGTTAACGTAAATTTCAAGAGTTTTCGTTTTGTCAATTTAGTCTCGATCATCTAGACGCATGTATCCGAGTCTATATCGTTGATTGACTCTAATAAGAGCGGCTGCATGATTGAGCCGGTGCCTTGATAATTGTTACGATCGAAAAACACGGTTATAAGGCTACATTCTACTAAACAAATTAGCGCTCGTAAAGAAAACTAATTATTTTTAGATGGTGCTGGCGCAAGCGATAAAAAAATAAAAACATTTTTTTTGCTTTTCTGAAAAAATAGGTGCGGGAAATCCGATGAACAAGTTATTAATTTGGTGTGGCCTTAGGAAACCCTTATAAAAAACGTTCATATGCATTTTCATTATTTAAGACAATTACCATTTTTAAATTTCGTACGAAGCTGTTTTAGACATAACATTTTTGAATTGAATATTCGTTGATTAAATGCTGATGAACCTGAAATTTATTTTGCTATACAGTATCATTCTGACCTATGACAAAAACCGAGAGCTGCAGGGGTGGGGGGGGGTCATAAGGGCAATCCGCCCATTTCAATCACAATTGTGCGTATACTTTGAAACGGCCTAGCTACGCCCCTGACTGGTAACGTTGTACTGTCAAACGATTACGGTTTTACGTATGGGTTAGCGGTAACTCAACATCCGAGCCGGGATTCAAATCAAACTCAACCCAGTGCATGTTTGATACGTACGTACGAGTATTACTCGTTACATTGTATTGTCAAACGATTAAGCACCAGTCAATTGCAACCACGGCCCCCCAGGTCCGGGGGTATACCGGGGATACCCGGGGAAATGGGCCGTGGTTTTACCTTCCAGGTGGCCCCGCAGTGCTGGGTGCATGCAGTGGTTTTGTCTTCGCATTTAAAATAGCGGGGAATGGGCCTTACCATAGGTCCCTTGGGTGCGGGTGCATTTGACGGGGATTTTACCAGCAGTTTGTCCCCGCAGGGCGGGGTTTTACCCGGGCTTGGCTGGACCGAAAGTCAAAGTCCCCGCTATTCCTCGGACCTGGAGGGGCCGTGGTTACAATTGACTGGTGCATTACGGCTTTACGTACCGGTTACTGGTCATTGACAACACCCAAGCCGGGATTCAAATCGAACTTAACCCAGTGCATGTTTGATAAGTACGTGCACTACTGGTAACGTTGTACTGTCAAAAGATTACGGCTTTACATACGGGTTACCGGTAACTCAACACCCAAGCCGGGATTCAAATCAAACTCAACCCAGTGCATGTTTGATAATTACGTGCACTACTGGTTACGTTGTACTGTCAAACGATTAATGCTTCACGTACCGGTTACTGATCACTTACAACACCCAAGCCGGGATTCAAATCAAACTTAACCCAGTGCATGTTTGATAAGTATGTACACTTACGTTGTATTGTCATGAAAAAAGTCGACAGCACGAGCAATAATTTTACGAAATTCATTACTTATAAATTTGTCACAATAATGTATAGTGTCTGAATATTGGACTCCATTTGCTATCGATAATCGAATCGGACCAAGCTTTTTGAATCACTATTGGACAATAATCGAAATCTCATAATATCAGTAAGGAATATATTCTTTATACATAGAATCATCATGATTATTTAAATGGTTAAACCTGGCATCGGTACTTGTGATGCTATGGTAATGCATTTCGCAATAGAAAGTAAACTTCCATAACCCTTTTCTGCCTTTAATAACTTAATGAAAAAACATACAAAACACAACACAAACTTAACAATTGCACATCAATTGCAAAACGATGCACATCGCATCATGTAAGTTATCTTAGCATTTCATCTATGTAAAAGCATATTAAATATTTGTGAACCAGCTTAACATTCAATAACCTTTTATATTGAACATTTCATTAGAATAACTTAATATCATAAAACTTTTACAAAAACAGTTAATAAGTTAATTACAAACGATTCCAAAAAAGGTTTCAAAAACAGATTGCACCGATCCGGGATGCCCGGTAATTTCAGGTAAGACCGGACCCACTACACCATAGAGACAGGTTATTGAAGAAGGTTTTATGAAAAATATAAACAATTAAAAACAATTTGTAATTTTGGGAGAGTTTGTAAGTTTTTAAGCAAAATTGTTTACATTCACTGCATTTGTGTAAGAGAGTGACCTCCCTTGTAAAATTAAACTCAACGAGACCGGAAATAAAAAATTGACATTTACTCGATTTAAAATTACCACAAAACAAAAATACGTAGTTACCGGAAATAACATTAGCGACATCTTTTGTGTCCCACTATCGATTGTCGCCGACATAGCATTGTCAGCGACGATTTATTGATTGTACTCGATAATCGTTTCATCACTAATAATGTACCTATAATAGAGAGGTTGCAGAAAACTCGACGTACACGTGCACTTCTACGTGTGGGTACACGTAGATGTAAAGGTTGCAGTTCATTTTAAACGTGTACTGATAACCTCGCTGGTACTCCACTTCTCTCGTGCGTCATACGTCATACAGGTCGTTCCAAGCTTGTACAATGTACACATATATTGGTGACGTAGTGCACAAAATACCCATACGTACACGAACCAAGCTTTAACGTGTAATTAAGGCACCGACTGTTAATAATTTGCATGACGCGACCAGTATGTAATGAACGCACGTCCTGCGATACGTACTTGACAGACGCTAGCTAGCTTCATCAGGCACGCAAAGACACCATTAACAACAACAACAACATCATCATAATCACCATCATCATCATAATCACCACCACCATCATCATCATCATCATCATCATCATCATCACCAACATCACCACCACCACCATTATACGTCAATGCATAATTTACTACGCCCCAACCCATAATGTACCATTTGAGACTATTATAGTGAGCCTAAATTTTCGTGCTGACCCCGTACCACCTTAAGAGCAAACGTCTTTCAGTCATTGGGGAGGGGATACACGCCCTAAATTTCTCCCTAAATGTGGACTTGCACAATTCTGACAACCATTAACATTAATAAATGCATGAATTAAAACATAGAAATATAATTTTACACCTAAATTAAGCAAAAGAGAAAAAAACTGGGCTTAAAAAATATTAGAGCCATCAAAATATCCAGAAGTGAAAAAAACCCACATCAAACTGGGCAATGAAAAGTTGACACAAATGGTCCACGATAATATCATCCGAACTTCATATTCAATTAAAACGAGACTTCAGTCGTCCAACCGGGTATGTATGAAGTGTAACGGAAGAAAGTACCGTGGTTCGGGACGATGGTGCATCAGTGGCGGTTTGAGAAATTCATAACGGGGGCGGGGGGGGGGGGCATTTAAAATTGATGTTTTATGCATTTTTCTTAAACAGTTAGTAACGATTTAAGCCATAAAAGTGAATTTAAATTTGGAATGGAAATATGAAAATCTGCGTTCTGATCTTTTGTCAGCAGTCTTTCTTCATTGGTTAGCAGATATTTACTCTAACATTTGCTAATTCCAAGACAAAAATTAAAAATTGTTGGAAAAACGATAAATCTGTTAGAGTGCAGTTTTAAAATAAGGGATTTTTAGGGTTCATTTGCCGGCCAACTGGGAGACACGGGGGTCTGTGCCCCCACCTCTCCATCATTCTCAGCCTTGGCCACAGCTAGATGGATGCACTGTATCCAGGGCTCATTGTTTTCGGTTGGCCTATTGCCTTAAACACATAGTTATGGTCTGTTATGAAGATTTCAAACGCCTTTGGAATATCACGAATGCCTTTGCGAACAGCGTTCACACTCTGTATTTTTCGCACTGGGAGCGTTTCTTTTCTCTATAAAAAAAACAAATTAAAATTTCATGATATTATAGATGCTTTATTTTTTTATTAAATTCAGTAACTTATATTGATAGAAAAAATGCATCTTAAATTGCTCTGCGTGAATCCCATCTGTTGGTAGATTGGTAAATGTATAATTGATATGGTGGGAGCTCCGTAAAATTATAATGTTTCCAACTTTTTGCAGTCATTGTGCTGCATCAGATGATTTTCTCCGACATTATTGTAGTCCTGTAGTCTGGTTCCCTGCTTACTGATATTCCATACAGTACGTCCCGATAACGAAAGTGTTAGGGGAAGAAACTCCACACTAGTAGTCCTGTAACTTTTATATCTATTTAAATCAGTGGTCTGTAACCTAATATATTTTATAGTTGTAAAAATGGCATTTTTGTTTGATGGCGAGTTTGAATAATGATTTGAGGCAGACGTCATTTATTTTATTGTTTTAACACTCAGTTGTACACAGAATGTGCTCGGTATGTATTTTTTCTTTTGATCTAAAGCTTCCATTTGGTCTCATGAGTTGTAAGATACCTTCGTGACATTGTCTCAACTTTGATGAAGTTTGTCATGCTTTTCGAGGTTCTTGTAAATGTAATTTTTAACAAAGTAACTCTAAATCTTACCTTATTTTGTGCTGCTTGTCTCTATCCCACTGCCATATGATGAGTCCAGGTCCTATTTATCTGTATCCCCAGTACTCAGTGGTAAATCCATATTCACATTTCTTTCACAAAACTTTCACAGCAGAACAAGACGAAGATTACTACCTCATGCGTAGTACTTTTATATTCCACAAAACAGTTTGTTTAACCCTTTACTTCATAGATACGCAATTTTACTTATCTATCCATAGCTTCATAGATACGGATCTTAACGTTTTATCCATAGCTTCATAGATACGTAATCCTACGTATTCGTAATGTAGGGGCATTTATTTTCATACCTGATACTTGTTTATGCGCTATAAATTCATATTCATGAAGTATAAACATCGATAAATACAATGCACTAAAAAAAACACTATGTTACTATTTAAAGAATTTCGGAAAATCGCGAAATAAGGTCACTGGTATCAAAGATGCGTAAAAACGTTGACTGCGCAGGTTTGTGGGCATTTTTGTCTCGTTTTCCTCGTGGAAATTTACACAATACTGCAAGTTATAATTAACTACCAATAATACAACTATATTTTATTGATCACGCGCCTGACGTCACAGGTCATGGTTCGAAAACGTGTCAAAATGTCGGCCATGTTGGATAAACAAAAAATCATCTGGCTTGTATAAACAAAGGCCATAAATCATTATATGGGACATATGTGTCACTTCTGTTTCGCTAATCCGGTCATAAAAATGCGCATCTGCTTCTACAAATTGAAAGTAAGTACAAATGTGTTATAAAATAATGACTATCCCTATTGTTAAACTTTGACATGACCCAATTTAACATCGATCAGCTGTTGAAACACGTGTTTTCGAATACACAAGAATGCAATGTAGAGCTAATTTCTGCCCTTGTTAACTTCAGTTTAAAACAACATTCCTGAATAATGTCATTTATATTTCAGTGTTTGTCTGACGAATCGGAACATTCTGGCTTCAATTAAAATGAGTTTGAGACATTGCGTACGACGTCGAGAATTCAGACCTCGGCGTCACGCACACAAGGATACGAGAAATGAGGATTTTTAAAATCAAACCCAAATGACAATACATGGACATGCAATAAACGATATAAATTTAGTAAACAATAACATGCAGGCCTCATTTAGTAGTTGAATAATAACTTTATTTGTTCATTGTAGTGTTAAATAACCGAAAGTTATACGTACTGTGACTGTTGATCAACTTTTTTTTTCTTCTGTATCATATATATAAATATACCGTGCTTCTTTGTTGTGAACTATTTTTTAATTCTGTCCATCTTTGTTTCAATTCAGGTTGCATTAAATGAATTATAAAAATATGTTGTTTATATAATATTTCGTGTTGTGTTTGATAAATAAAAGTGTAATAAAAATTAATTTTCATCAAATTTGACATATTTTTCTGTTTGTTTATGAATATCATGCGGAAATAATTTAGATAACAAAATAAAATTTATATGACTGGATTGGAAATTTAATTCTCTATAAACTTTACATTGATGACTTATTGATTAAACCAAAAGAAATACTAAGAAAATAGGTTTGTAATACATTAGGGTTAAAATTCCAATAATATCAATAATCTCCTATGAAGTAGGGGTACTGATATGAACTGATAAGCCATGAACTGGCAGCCTGAAATGGCTTAGGTTTACATGAAGTAAAGGGTTAACTGAACATGCGTTGGTTAGGGCGGCGGGTCAAAAAGCCCCAGTACCAGAAAGGCCCAGTCCAGAAGGGAACTAGTCCACCTAAATGGCCGTTGAAGAGTCTTTTGACGATTTTTAGACCATGGCAGACTCTAGTCCACCTAAATAGCTGTCAACTAGTCTTTTGACGATTTTTTTAATATGGCAGACTCGTGTCATCCACTATCCCAGCAAAAAGTAGCAAGCGGTCCTTGCGCAGAGAATCCTCGCGGCCACAATTGTGAAATTATCTCCGTAATAAATTCAAATTTCTACAAAAATATTATTGCCTACTATTAAACACATACTAAGTTATGTCAGTAGGTCCAAAAAACATGTTAAGTTATCATAAAACACTTACAAAAAGTGTTGATTGTTTATCAAGTATCCCGATATCGGTAAATCTGGGACAAATCTGACTGGTTGTGTACATGTATATAACGGTATTCGTGACCCATAATATAATAATGTGAAAATAACAACTCTAATGACAAATTAAATCCAGTTCAGATCACTGTCGGATAAAAATTGAACAACTTTTGTCATTATTATTCAACATCGATGCATATTATAACAGTATATCATTTCGCCCGTTGTTAAATGGTAGAGAGTTGTAGCGTTACAGGGATACATAAGAAATGTCAAAATAATAAAAAGTATCCCTGATCGCTCATTATTGTAGCTATGGCAGACTCAAGATGTCCACCATCCTAGCAAAAATTAGCAAGTGGTGCTTGCGCAGAGGATCCTCGAAAATATCATTGCCTACCTATTATACACATATTTATGTCTCCCCCTCTCTGGGGGAGACATATTGTTTTTGCCCTGTCCGTCAGTCCGGTAGTCCGTCAGTCCGTCCGTACGTCACACTTCGTTTCCGATCGATAACTGGAAAACCGCATGACCTAGGATCACCAAACTTGGTAGGGAGGTTGGTCGTGAGGTGTAGAGGATCCCTATTGTTTTTGGGGTCACTAGGTCAAAGGTCAAGGTCGCGGCGACCCCCAATATAAAAAACATTTCTGCTCAAAATCTTGAGAACGGTTTGACCTAGGTTCACCAAACTTGGTAGGGAGGTTGGTCATGAGGTGTAGAAGATCCCTATTGTTTTTGGGGTCACTAGGTCAAAGGTCAAGGTCGCGGCGACCCCCAATGTAAAAAACATTTCCGCTCAATATCTTGAGAATGGTTTGACCTAGGTTCACCAAACTTGGTAGGGAGGTTGATCATGAGGTTTAGAAAACTCCTATATTTTGGGGGGTCACAAGGTCAAAGGTCAACGTCGCTGTGACCTCTAATGTAAAAAAATATTTCCGTGCAATATCAGGAGAATGCTTTGATCTAGGTTCACCAAACTTTGAAGTGAGGTTGGTCATGATGTCTAGATGATCCCAATTGTTTTGGGGGTAACAAGGTCAATAGTCAAGGTCGTGGTGACCTTCCATGTAAAAATCATGTACGTGTAATATCTTTATGTCTCCCCCATTCATGGGGAGACATATTGTTTTTGCCCTGTCCGTCAGTCAGTCCATCAGTCTGTCAGTCAGTCAGTCAGTACGTCACACTTCGTTTCCGCCCAATAACTATAGAACTCTTAGACCCAGGAACTTCATACTTGGTATGCTAGTTGGTCATTACTAGTAGATGACCCCTATTGAATTTGGGGTCACTAGGTCAAAGATCAGGGTCAACGTGACCTTGAGGTGAAGAAACGGTTTCCACTCAATAACTAAAGATCCTTTGGGTCCAGGAACTTCATACTTGGTATGCTAGTTGTTCATGACTATTAGATGACTCCTATTGATTTGAGATCAAAAGGTCAAAGGTCAAGGTTACCTTCAGGTAAAAAATGTTATGTTGGCAGTGACCTTAAGCTTAAAAATGGTTTCTGCTCATAACTAAAGAAAGCTTGTACCCAGGAACTTCATAGTTGTTCATGACTAGTAGATGACTCCTATTGATTTTGAGATCAGTAGGTCAATGGTCAAGGTCACCGTGACCTTGAGGTGAAGAAACTGTTTCCGCTCAATAACTAGAGAACGCTTGCAACCAGGAATTTCATACTTGGTATGCTAGTTGGTCATGACTAGAAGATGACCCATATTGATTTTGAGATCACTAGGTCAAAGGTCAAGGTTGCCATGACCTTGAAGTGAAGAAAAAGTTTCCGCTCAATAACTAAAGATCCTTTGGTTTCAGGAACTTCATACTTGGTAAGCTAGTTGTTCATGACTAGAAGATGACCCCTATTGATTTTCAGATCAAAAGGTCAAAGGTCAAGGTTACCTTCAGGTAAAAAATGATACGTTGGCGGTGACCTTAAGCTTAAAAATGGTTTCTGCTCAATAACTTAAGAACGCTTGTACCCAGGAACTTCATTCTTGGTACGCTAGTCGGTCATGACTAGTAGATGACCCCTATTGATTTTGAGATCAGTAGGTCAAAGGTCAAGGTTGCCATGACCTTGAGTTGAAGAAATGGTTACCACTCAGTAACTAAAGAACACTTGCACCCAAGAACTTAATACTTGGTATGCAAGTTGGTTATGTAGATGATCCCTATTGATGTTGTGATCAGTAGGTAAAAGGTCATGGTCACGATGACTGTGAGCTGAAAAATGGTTTCCGATCAATAATTGAATAACGCTTGCGCCCAGGAACTTCATACAATGCAAACTTCGTTTACATTTTCCATGATTAATCAACAACACTTTCTTCTCTTCACTATTTAATATAATCGAATAAACCAAACTTCACTGTTGGTTTGTCTCCAGTCCAAAGTTACAAATTTCATGTCCATCATTTATTTTTTCTCAGCTACGACCACACAATAGGGGAGACAAGCGCTTTTTCAAAAAAGCAATCTCTAGTTATTTATGTCATTATGCCGAAAAAACATGTCCAGATACCATAATCAGGGATGATAAAATTCCGGATTAATCCGGAATTCCGGATTTAAGGCCTCACGGATCGATTTTGAGATTAATGTAAATCCGTTGAGTTTTTTTCTAGGGGGGGTGGGTACTGGGAGTGAATCGAGCTCAGTTCGAACAATATGGGTATGAAAGGTGAGTTTTCCGGAAGTGTAAAGCCGGAAATTAACGAACCTATTTACGTCTTGGCAATCGAGCTATATGATTGGTTAAGATAGCATCCGGTGATTACGGAAATTACCGATGGGACTAGAAGACAGTATCCGGATGGTCGTATCCGGATATAACAGACGACGAAGACGAATAAGCGGGTATTGGAAAAAAAAGACCACCACCAACTTCTAAAAACATCGATTCGTCGATTTAAAGGGTATATTTGGCATTTATTTTTAAGAAAAATTCCCGAAACATTTCTTTTTAAGTTAATAGAAAGTGATCAAACTAATAATGAATTTTGCGCATCTAGCATCATTTCGGACATCCCGATTCGGATTGTGTCATAATAATCGATTTTTATTTTACAAATTTGAATTGGCCGATTAAAGTTTACGCTGTTAACCGTTTCTTTATTATTCTCATAATGTTTGAAGCATTGTTCTCAATAAGAAGTGGCTTTTGACCAGTATGGGAGGTTCAAATGAAAGTTGGTTTAGTTCAAATTTAAAAAAAAAGAATAAATATTTTGTAGTAGTAACACATATTACGTAGAGGCAGCCATTTTATTTTCTATTTGAGACAGTTCAACAAAACTTCTTGAGGACCCAGTTTGAGTGAGATTTAAATTCTATAGTTGTAATTTGTATTTCCAGGTATGTTGATGGTTACAAAAGTCGGGGATGAACAGACACCTCAGCCAGTGCATCCAGTTGTTCCTGTCAGTGACTGACAATTCAATCCAGAGGCCATGATACTTTGATTTATGACTGAACATGCTCCCTGGCACCACAGTAGTGTGTCTTACTTAAGACACTTGCCAAAGATACAAAAGCTCTCAGCGAATTAAAACTTCAAAGGTGTACAGCATCATACAAGATGACTTACGTAGTGGCTAGCCATTTCAATGATGAACATGTGGAGGAGTTAATGGATCTCGGTTTTGTTTCAACTAAGACAAGTCAACAAACACAATGAGAAAACTGTTGCAGCTATTTTTCTGCTATAGAGAAAGAAATAGTGTTGAGGCATTTGGCCTCCTTAAAAATCACAAGGGCTGATTCTGAATCAATTTTCATAGAATTTGAAAGCCAGTTTGAGAGACTTGGAACTGCCGTGGGACAATCTAGTTTGTGTGCTACTGGACTCATGTAACACCATGAGGGGAAAAAATATGGCTTAGGGACCAAAATACGTCAAAGTCCACCATGTCCACAACGACTACGCTGCCAAAGCATTTAAGTCCCGTTTGGATATTACTTGGAATAATATATATAATAATTAATAACATTATATTCTCATCAAATGTGCAGAAAATGGAATAAATACTCTTAATACGATACATAAAAATTGAATAATTAACACTTTTACAATTAACATTTGCAAGCATGATAATCAATATGTAATCGATATGTTGTTCATTATTATAAATCAAACATCCCATAGTGTAGACTGTTCATACACAGGCATTTGATCATAGCCAGTTGAGTTTTATGGGAAGTGGACAACTGAACCAAAAGTCAGGTACATGTCTAATGCCTAGGTAAAAAAAAGTAAATTTAACTTTGTTTAAAGACAAAGGTGTTAAACTTCACTCCTAACATTCCTGATTATTGTTCTGATTGTGGATGTCTCGTGTTGAACATAATTATATCTATCAAACCCCCCTTGTCCCCCCACCAGGGCTTTGCCCTGGACCCATCGGGGGCCTTAAGCGGCCCCCTGAACCCCACGCAGAATTTTTCAGGATTGGCAACTTAGCTCTGTTATCATCCCTGCATAATGCACTTACATGCATCGATTGTATCCATTAATCTGTAAATCTAGGACAAATCTGACAGGTTGTGTACATGTATGAAACGGGGTAAAGGATTTCTAATGTTTTGGTCGTTAATAGGTTCGGTTAAATAACACTATTTTAAATGCAACCATTTCAATGCGCTAAACGCTAAAGTGTTTGATGTGTCGAGTTGGGAGAACATAGCTTATTCGCCTATAGATGCATTTTATTTTTTATGAAATATGTATTTGAATGTATCAATAAAGGTTATAAGGGGAGAAGTAGTCACAATTCAGTGAGTAAGCACATAGTTCACGTTCCACGTGATACCGCGCATTTAGGGCTTCAACATTGTTTTCTACATACTACGTATCAAGTCAATACATATGTAGAAATTAATTTAAAGGTAGTTTTTGTAACGATATATGGATAAATCTGGCGGTGACTTGCCGGGAGTCTAGACAGTGATTTTGTGTGTCTATTTGTTTACTTCTACAAGCTAGTGAAATATTTCACACATACGCGCATTGTTTATAAATATATGTACCGCTATGACTTATATAGATAATACATATAACTGTGCACATATAACAACAACAACACAGTCATTCCTTGAATGATACATAGAGACAGTACAAAACATAAAACTGTATAGATATAATGACATGACTACAAGAGAGGATTGTGCTTTTCCGTCATTGTCAACATCACCATTAGCAGCAGAACAGCAGAAGCAGCAGCATAGGTTACTACTATACTATGTCTAGTATTATACAATATATTCAAACTTAATATAAGAAATGGATAACACGTTATGTGAAACATATCGGATTATCAATATGATTATGTGCAAATAAGCAGTAAAAACTAATGACTTCAAAGAGAATACGCATGTTCCTTTTAATCTGGTGAGTAGTTTAATGTCAATTTGTAATTAATTAATTTACTACTACTACTACTACTACTACTACTACTACCACCACCACCACTAGTACTACCACTAGTACGTACTACCACTAGTACTACCACTAGTACGTACTACCACTAGTACTACCACTAGTACATACTACCACTAGTACTACCACTAGTACGTACTACCACTAGTACTACCACTAGTATGTACTACCACTAGTACTACCACTAGTACGTACTACCACTAGAACTACCACAAGTACTACCACTAGTACTACCACTAGTACCACCACTAGTAACACCACTAGTACCACCACCAGTACCACCACCACCACCACCACCACTACCACCACTACTAATAATAATACTATAAATGATAATGTACATATCTGTTTGTAATGATAACCTGCTGGTCTTTGAGCAATGGCGGGATAATGTAGCACATGGATTTTCCATATCCAGTTGGCAGCAAAGCAGTCACATCTCTGTTTTCCAACAATGCCGTAATAATATTTACTTGGTCATTCTTAAGTTCAAAGTTAAACTTTTACCTAACGGAATTGTACAATATTTTAACAGTATCAGCAATCGCAATGATAATGAAATAACATAAGTTGCCCACGAAAGGGCCCGGGATGATCAAAGCGGGAGCCGCGAACGGTTTCCATGGCAAATGGTGTAATGTTGTCAGTGTAATGTATTTAACAGACCCAAAACGGGATGGTTTAATATAGCTTTATTACATTCATACCCATACGCACATGATCTTGTTCCAATCAATAACTGAACTATCAACAATTACATACATGCAACTGTTAGCCAGCGGCGGGCTTATCATACAAAAAGATTGGCCACTAAGAATGGCCGAGTGGTACCGATTGATAAAAGAAGCAGCCGCCAAAAAATGAACACTGTAGAGTATTCACTTCACATGCCAAAATTGTTTGATGCTAATACCTGCACCGATTGTTTTCATCTTGGTGATCACATTGAACATTATTCATTTTTTCATGTTCCTTTAAGATTTCTTAGAATCGGAATAATGCAAGAAATATATTGAATGGATAATATTTAAAAAATGCAGTGTGCTACGTGTTCGAAGATAATTTCTCCAAGAGCCAAAGGGTACAAAAGAACGTCATTGGTGACGAAGAAACGATCTGGTGATGACATTTAAGATTTTTGATATTTCGACTCCATCCACATCCGAACCGCTTCGATCAGTATTTCTGTGACATGATATATGTGATATGCATTTTTTAGCTCTACTATTCGAAGAATAGGTGGGCTATACTACTCGCCCCCAGCGTCAGCGTCTGGTTAAAGTTTTAGGGCAAGTTGGAATTTTCACTTCACATGATGAGGTAAGATAACTCCATATTATTCTTTACACAGATTATGGCCCCTGATTGACTATGGAACTTAGGTTAAAGTTAAAGGGCAAGTTGGAATATTTATTAATAACTTCTATATCCTTTGTTCAATTGACTTAATACTTCACACAGTTGTTCAGGACCATCACATAATGAGGTAACTCCATATTATCCTAAATTCAAGTTATGGCCCCTGATTGACTTTTTAGTTTTAGGGCAAGTTGGGATTTTCACTTAAAACTCCCAATACCCTTCATTCAATTGACTTAATACTTCACACAGATGTTCAGAGCCATCACATAATGAGGTTAGATAACTCCATATTATCTTTTATACAAATCATGGCCCCTGATTGACTATGAAAATCATCCAGTGCAAGGTGCTGGTTAGGCAGGTTGGGGACGCCTTTGCCCAGTTGCACAAGCACATGCATCCAAATGTGCCAGACCAAAAAACTCACATACAGGTGTACTCCAAGGTAATTTGTTATGTGAGTATAGTGTGTTTCACAAAATAAAATTTACAGTATTTACATAGTGCACTCCACAGTAAGTCAGATAAAAGTCAGATAAAAGGTTATAACATTAAACATAACATATTAAATGCATGCTTTGCAGGTAAAACAGGCATCAGGCGATACCGTGTTTCAACCAGCAATGACAATTGCAGAAGATATTCTACTCCAGCACCATGGACAAGACAACGTGGCACGACCAAAGAAATCTGTTGAAGCGGGCTGCAAACTGTGTGCGGGAACAGCTGAGACCAGAGTGGCTTCCAAGCCAGTGGTGGTCACTTCTCAGGATTTTTCGATTCTTCATTTACTCCGTACTCGCCCGGTGTGTCACTGTCAAGTCTGGATGGCAGTGGACTTCGATCCAGACTTTCACTCTCATCATTATTAAGATCCCCTTGTAAGTACCAGCCATCTTGTTTGTCTTGTATGCCTCGGCAAATGTGACGACTAGTATGCTTTATTCTTGCTACTTTCACTTATTGTGATTACTTGCACTTAGCGTACCTGTAAATTGCAGTAATTGATTCATGTTAAAAGTGTTTGTTTTCATGCTATAAATTTTACAAAACTTGCATAAGTTGTTCACAGATCATCTTAAAGCTTGTTTGTATATTTAAATTATTTGATTGGTAAATAAAAAATTGTATAAATTTTGACCAATCAAAGATTTTGGCTATAAACTACAGTCAAACCTGTTTTAAGGGTAAAATTATTGGCTGTGCCCCGTTAGACAGTTTGCCGCTTAATACACATACATTATATAGTAAAAACGTACGGGGGTAATTTGGAGTGGCCTGTTAAGGCAGGTGGCCATTTAAAGCAGGTGACCGTTCAACCAGGTTTGACTGTATGACTAAACCAAAATTTGCTTCCGGACTTGCAATGCTCTTGGCATTGTCATGGACTTGCAATTGCTCTTGGTGTTGTCATGGACTTGCAATACTCTTGGTATTGTCATGGACTTGCAATGCTCTTGGAGTTGTCATGGACTTGCATTGCTCTTGGTGTTGTCATGGACTTGCATTGCTCTTGGTGTTGTCATAGACTTGCAATGCTCTTGGTGTTTTCTTATTGAAGTTTTTATGCCCCCACAAAGTGGCGGCATATAGGGTTGCCCTTGTCCGTACGTACGTCTGTCTGTCTGTCTGTACTTACGTACGTACGTCCCGAAGATTGTTTCCGATCTAATTCTTGAAAACCGTTTGTCCAATCCTCACCAAACTTTAAACACATGTTTGTGACCATAATATCTTGATCAAGTTCGATAGTCATGGAAATCGCTTTAGTCATTTAGGAGTTACGGCCCTTTTTTGCCAAAAATGCTTCAAAAATATATGTTTCCAATCTAATTCTTGAAAACTGTTTGTCCAATCCTCACCAAACTTTAAACACATGTTTGTGACCATAATATCTTGATCAAGTTCGATAGTCATGGAAATCGCTTTAGTCATTTAGGAGTTACGGCCCTTTTTTGCCAAAAATACTTCAAAAATATATGTTTCCAATCTAATTCTTGAAAAGCATGTGTCCAATGTGGATCCAACAAGTTTTTTCCTGCCTGAATGGCGCCATATAACCTATACAGTCTTGCGATGCCGTAAAACCCAACTCAACTCAACTTATCCTATATGTGCAGATTATCCTGAATAATCATTATGGCTTATTTTCTGTGACAAAAAATCGAAGTGGGGGCATCCGTGTCCTATGGACACATTTCTAGTTTTATCTTGTTTCACCAACAAAATCAAATTTTCAGCCCCATCTGACAAGATGACAGACTTACAGTCCTTGTCAATGTACCTAAAGGAGCAGGATGAGAAAGACTACAAGGCAGCTCTCAGTAAGTCCGCGAGTTATGTAATATCTATAATTGTTGTTTAGCTGTTTCCGAATTAAATCAGGCTTTCAAGTGGGGTCATTTTTACCTTCTTCATCAGGGAAAGGCGCTACTCTTTCTTCTTTTTTGGTTGAATAATAGAATACAAGTGTTTTATTAAATGCTCTTAGAATGGCTGAAAATGCGGGAAATACAGCACTCAATTTTAAAATATTGGCTTGCCACCAAATCCCCCTAGTTGCCCAATTACTTTTACATTTGTTCAAGTACAACACAAACATCTTTAGAATCCTGAAAAACATGTACATGTTTCTCAATATAATACTGGTAGAAATGTTCAGTATTCATTTATTTACCGTATTTTGAAAAAAAATTAAATAAAGACCGATATGTTCCCTACAAAAGTTGCCCTTAAATCCCCTACTTTTTCTCTTAGGAAAGCATTGTTGTTTTTGGGCACTTGAAAGCCTGTATTATGTATATTCTTCATATTATTAAGGATAAGCATTTTTTTATTTTAATGAAAACTCCCATTTGGTTGTCTATAATCAAATGAAGATTAAAACCTCTGAATTGAGATTTAAACTTGCAAATTCCAACAAATCTAGTTTTAGGAAAACAATTATTTAAAAATATATAAAAACAATTGATTCTTAAAATCAAATGAAGTTGCATTGGTTGATAAGATATTCACTTGATCACTATGTCACTGAACAGTTCATCATTCTGGAGTTACGGCCGTCCCAGCCTGGATCTGATCCGTAAAAACCAGTACCAGCTCGCCAGTCGATCCTCACAGAGCCATACAGCGCGGACAGATGATAGCGATAATATGGGAGAAGAGGTAATATATAATATCGAGACAGGGTTTTAGTGGGGTCAATCGTTTATGAAGGATTATAAGCTTTTGTAAACGAAGAGCTGTCAAGTCAAGTCAATCTAAAGCCAATTGTTTAGTTTATTATAAAAGGCCACCAATCCAAAATACATAGAATACATCATAAATGCATGAAAACTTGAATCAGGGGAAAGCATCAGTACAAGCATATTATACATTAATATTAAATAGGATTACTTCCCTTCAACTATTTGTAAATATAAATTTTCTCCTCTCCGAAACTAATTGAAAAATGCACATAAGTATGTTTTAATTGCTTAAAATGTACTAGTTGCATGTTTCAGGTCTGGAGGCCTCTGGGAGTGACAGATGACAACCTGTTCCTCTGGATTGAGCGCCTCAGAAAGGTCTGTATGACATGTGCAATGATTCTTCTTTATATTGACCATCATTTAAAAAAATTCAAAGTCACTAGCCAAGGATACAAATATTAACATAATACATATATTATGAGAGGCATATATATACGTTGCTTCTTAATCTGAGGCTTGGATCATTCTGTTTTAAGGTAGAATTAATTCCTCCTGACCTTTATGTTTGCATTTATTTAAGATAAAAAAATCCTCATTCGAAATCACAGACTCGTAAATAGCTGAATCATCACAGAAAGAGAGTAGAAAAACAAACCAATTGTATTCACTTTATAACTGTGAACAACATCGTTGCCTTTAAAAGTACTGAAACACTGTTGGAGACCTAGAGATGTGGGTTTTATAAGGTTGTCTGGTTTAGCCTAATGTTGTCGCTGTCAGCCTAGTTATTGTCAGTGTTTTTTGTGTCAAAACATTTAACTTTTAAGATTCTCAAATGAAACTTGGTACAAATGTTGCCAGAAACAATATGCAAACAGTGCTCCAGCCAGTATTTGAAAAGTGTAGGGTGCTAGGTCAGAAAGGGCACTTTGATGCGCATTGAATGAGCCTAATTGGGCACATGCAAGGGCCATTTATTCAATTTATAAAGTGTATTAATTGTAACTACTTTCAATACTTAAAGTTTGTTATGAATACCTTACCTGTTATTTTTGCTTAAGTGTCAAAATTATGTAATTTTATTATTTCTATACTTGAATTGACTACATGAAGGCAGTGAAGATACAGAAATTGGGGGTATGGACCATTGATATTGTAATCCTGAATTGAAACCAGGCTCATATTCCTAGCTATATCTCTGTACATCTTAATACTTGCATGTGGGTAACGTAACTGTTCAATGACAACATTCAATAAAAACATCTTGTAAAAACATGTGGGAAGTTGGTTACATAACTGTTTTTTACAATGTTGTCAATGATAATATTCATGTTGTCCGTTGTCACAGGTTATTGAATGGTTAAGCTCCTCCTTGATACCATTCTGATTTGGGAGTCAATCTATAGACGACATCAATCTGTATGGTACAGTTGGATTATGGCATCTAATTGCAATGCTTTTTTACAATAATTTTTTAAATGACAGACGATGTCCTTATTTTGTAGAAGTTGGTGTGTCAACATTGAAACAGCTGGCTCTGACCAAAATCACACATATACCAACCCTCAGTATGATGGTCCCCTATCTAGACTGCACATCAAATCAGGAGTACCTGGTCAAGAGGATTAAAGGTAGACATCTATTCTACTGTTGACCACTGGATACATATACCTTTCCTCAACATGATGGTCCCCTATCTAGATTGTATGTCCAACCAGGAATACCTGGACAAGAGGATTAAGGGTAGGCATTTATTCTACTGTTGACCATAGTGGTATATATACCTTACCTCAGTATGATGGAGACTTTTTTAGATTGTATGTCCAACCAGGAAGACCTTATCAAGAGGATTAAGGGTAGACATAATATATTATTCTGTTTTGCCTGCGTTAAATTCTAGTAGCTCAGTGGGCAACAATAAGAAAAATAAATTCACCAAACGCATTGTAATGGATCAATACCATTGTACATTTTGGGCAGTGATGGGTGTGTCAGCGAGTTCTTGTGGAATCAAGGCGGTGGTGGGGGCCAGTACGGGAAACCATGGAGCGAACACTTGCCCACAGATACTCAGGTGAGAACTTCAACTCCATTCAGGTTAGAACATTGACTTGGTCTGGTTCCCTCGGGTAAAAAAATTAACTTTGGAAAGAACTTTCACTTAGATAAATACATTCACTCCGGTGAGAAGTTGAGAAATGTCACTTGGGTGGGAACCTTCACTGGGATGAAAACTTTCACTTGGGTGAGAAACTTCTCTTGGGCGGAAAACTTCACTGGGATGAAAACTTCACTTGGGTGAGAAACTTCTCTTGGGCTGGAAACTTCTCTTGGGCTGGAAACTTCACTGGGATGAAAACTTCACTTGGATGAGAAACTTCACTGGGATGAAAACTTCACTTGGGTGAGAAACTTCACTTGGGCGAGAAACTTTACTGGGATGAAAACTTCACTTGGGTGAGAAACTTCACTGGGATGAAAACTTCACTTGGGTGAGAAACTTCACTGGGATGAATACTTTACTTGGGTGAGAAACTTCACTCTGATTAGACCCTTCACTTGGGTGGGAAACTTTACTCTGATTAGACCCTTCACTTGGGTGGAAACCTTCACTCTGATTAGAACCTTCACTTGGGTGAGAACTTTATCTCGAAAAAGTATTTTCACTTGGGTTAGAACGTTCACTCAAATGTGAACCTTGACTTGGGTGAAAACTTTCACTAGGATGAAAACCTTCATAAGGGTGAAAACTTTTATTAGGATGAAAACCTTTACTTGGGTGAAAACTTTCACTCAGATGAGAAATTTCAGTGGTATTATGAAACATTCACTCAGTGAAACATTCACTCAGGTGAGAAGTTTAGGGAAATGTAAGTTTAGTTTAAGACAGTGGTCAAAATCTTGGTGGTCAAATTTAAGAAAATCATTATGAACACTCTGGAAGCTAACTGTTTAAATAATTTCTCATGAAACATGCTCAGACCATCTGCACTGTGTCTTGGTCAATTTTGAATATTGGTTACATTTTCATGCTCTTCTGTTTTTTTCATTCAAGATATTCAAATAAAACTTGGTACACATATTGCCAGAGGCAATATACATATTATGGTTTTTACCTGGTTTTAAAAAGGGCAGTGTGCTGTATGAAGGGACAGGGTGCTTAGGTTGGAAAGGGTACATTCTACCGGGCTGTGATGAACCTGAATATTAAGAATTTGACAAAAACAGAAATGTGTTTACTTGAACAGTTTCAGGTTCCAATTACCATAGATACCAAGTGTGAATATATTTATTTACATAAAATAAACTTTAGAACCGAATAAAGCAAATACTTAGTTATACCCCCCAAAACAAAGTTGGGGGGGGGGGGTATACTGGAATCGGGTTGTCCGTCTGTCCGTCTGTCTGTCTGTCCGTCTGTCCGTCCGTTTTTTTTTTTGTCCGGGATTCATCTTTGTCGTTATTGAACAAATCTTTTTCAAACTTTCAGATATTAATGGCCATGATGTAAACTTGCGCCTCTGTGAAATTGGTATGGGTCACATGACCCTGACCAGAGTTATCTCCCCTTGATGTGTTAAAGTAGGCAAAATAAGCCCTGTCCGGGATTCATCTTTGTTATTATTCAACAAATCTTTATCAAACTTTCAGAAATTAATGGCCATGTTGTAAACTTTCGCCTCTGTGAATTTGGTACAGGTCACATGACCCTGACTGGAGTTATCTCCCCTTGATGTGTTAAATTAGGCAAAATAAGCCCTGTCCGGGATTCATCTTTGTTATTATTCAACAAATCTTTATCAAACTTTCAGAAATTAATGGCCATGTTGTAAACTTTCGCCTCTGTGAATTTGGTACAGGTCACATGACCCTGACTGGAGTTATCTCCCCTTGTAGGCAAAATTAGCTTTGTCCGGCCTAACTCCAGGGCAAACAACCTAGACATGGAGGGGTGGGGGGTATTCGTTAGCCTATGGCTTACAGTTCTAGTTATCCATAGCATTTAAAGGCCAGACAGAAGGGTGCCCATGCTGGTCTCCATGTGTGCAGAATCATGATACCAAAGAAGGACAGGCTGCATTACCCTCCTATATCTCTTAATTTAAAACCCATCGTTTGTACAATGAGGCCTATAACTCTAACTCTAATATTTGTTCAGTTATGCCCAGTTTTGTCACTCTTATAATTGATCTGTTATGCCCAGTTTTGACACTCTTATAATTGATCAGATATGGCCAGTTTTGACACTCTTATAATTGATCAGTTATGCCCAGTTTTGACACTCTTATAATTGATCAGATATGGCCAGTTTTGACACTCTTATAATTGATCTGTTATGCCCAGTTTTGACACTCTTATAATTGATCTGTTATGCCCAGTTTTGACACTCTTATAATTGATCAGTTATGCCCAGTTTTGACACTCTTATAATTGATCAGTTATGCCCAGTTTTGACACTCTTATAATTGATCAGATATGGCCAGTTTTGACACTCTTATAATTGATCTGTTATGCCCAGTTTTGACACTCTTATAATTGATCAGTTATGCCCAGTTTTGACACTCTTATAATTGATCAGTTATGCCCAGTTTTGACACTCTTATAATTGATCAGATATGGCCAGTTTTGACAGTCATATATTTGTTCAGTTATGCCCAGTTTTGACAGTCATATATTTGTTCAGTTATGCCCAGTTTTGACACTCTTATAATTGATCAGTTATGCCCAGTTTTGACAGTCATATATTTGTTCTGTGCTGCCCAGTTTTGACACCGACAAGCATTGGCATTGATTTACACTTTGGTTTCTCTCCAGTTGGTGATGCACATGTTCTGCACGTACCTGGATTCCCGGCTACCCCCAGACCTAAGGTACCCCGATGGGAAAACGTTCACCAGCCAACACTTCCTTAAGACTCCAGACAAACCTAGTAACGAAATGTAGCCTTAGATGTTTTAATAACGCTTGACAACCAGATTCATCAATGAGTTTTGAACAAGTCATCCTTTTCCACTTGTATAATATGATAGAAGTATCTGATTTGTTTTTGTTTCATCAATTTTAGTTTTCAAAGTTAGAAAAGCATAAAAAAGCCAATATAGTTAAAATGCAAACATTTTCTTTTCATCATTTCTATCCATTGTCAAATATGAAGGAAATTATCCAAGTGAGAAATAATGATGAAAATTAGCATACAATTGTATAAATTCATCACAAGTTCTTCGTTTTGTTATTTAAACAGTACGCTACGGAAATTTTGTGATATATCGGAGTGCTGTTTTCCCATCAATACCCATCCTTTGTGGATTGTGGTTACCAATGGTTACTAAATAATGTCAGTTATATATTAAGTGTTTCTATGAACAAATGATTGATTGCTAAACCTTGCTCATTTTCTATATAAAAATAGTTATGTTGGTTATTATAAAAACAATTAAAAAATACTATTTTCTATCGTGAAATGAAATATGTTTTTAAAATGCCATGGTGCCCATTATTTCAGACCAAGAGGAGGATAACTTACTGCTATACCAGACCAGCATTAACCCACCACATTTCCAAGTGGTCATTAAAGACACTGTGTTCAACCTGCCCAAGGTTTTCAACTGCTTACTATAACGTCCTATTATATTTTTCATTTACTTCATCTTCTTTTGAAGGAAAAAAATAGTTTTGTTCTTGATTTGGTGTAATTTTCTGTATTGTCAATTTTGTATACTTGATATTCAAATGAAACTTGGTACACATGTTGCAAAAGATAGCTTGTAACGCAAGGTCCATAACTCTGACTCAATTATTTGTAGAGCTACATGTAATTTGCCACCTTTTTCACTAATAAACAGCAACAGGTCAGCATTGGTGTTCGCTCCGCTGCACTCTTGTTTAATATTTAAATCATTCCCCATATTTATACACCATTTTGGAGGTGAATGGCCATGTGTATAAAAGTGATATTTACTGATACAGTTCAGCTACTGCTTGTCCTGGTAATGTCATTATAAGTTTGAAGAAGATATAATGGAATCATGCTGTTGGTTATTCGGAGGGTCTGTTGTAAAATGTTTGGCTCAAAATAGTTGACAATTTAAGATGAAATGTTCTGAAACTTTTTACACATTGAGTGTTCAAAATCTGAATTCACAGATGGAGCCCCTGGTGCAATTTTTCATGCCTATTAGAAATGTCAGGCTCTAGAGTTGTTGGGTTGTTGGGAATGTGGATCAAAATGTTTTATTTCAGTGCTTAACATATTTTACCATTAGCCATTGTGACTTGTTAAAATGTACGTACCCTTTCACTTTATGTAAACATATTAGCTATTTCTGTTTTGTGGAGGGAACAGGTTGTCCTGAAATTAGGCACACACAAGGGTTTGGGGATAACAAGGGCCTGACATATAACTTGTGAGGCAGAGGTGTTCCTCTAGTCTTACAAGTTTCTTAATGTTTTGAGAGTTACTTCCCTTTGTTTATTCAGATCATTTTTTTACTTCAAATTTCCCTGAGGTACATTGTATAATATTTACAATTTCCACAAATTGTTAGATTTGAAAATTTAAACCTCGCGAAATATTGATAACTTATATCTTTATCCAGTGCTTATGATAAAATTATTTTTTAATAGTAGTGTCTGGCCATCCAACATGTACATGTATCTATAAAACTAATCAAAATTTGCTTAACATAAAAAATGTGATAAAGGACAGCAATAAGAATAATCTACAATTTGTAATGATTTTTACCGCTACCTGTTCAGTATTCAAGGTATACTAGAGGCATGTTCCAGGTACAATAGAGGCGTGTTCCAGGTACAATAGAGGCGTGGTCCAGGTACGTGTTCCAGGTACAATAGAGGCGTGTTCCAGGTACGTGTTCCAGGTACAATAGAGGCGTGTTCCAGGTACGTGTTCCAGGTACAATAGAGGCATGTTCCAGGTACGTGTTCCAGGTACAATAGAGGCGTGTTCCAGATACGTGTTCCAGGTACAATAGAGGCGTGTTCCAGGTACATGTTTCAGGTACAATAGAGGCGTGTTCCATGTACATGTTCCAGGTACAATAGAGGCATGTTCCAGGTACGTGTTCCAGGTACAATAGAGGCGTGTTCCAGATACGTGTTCCAGGTACAATAGAGGCGTGTTCCAGGTACGTGTTCCAGGTACAATAGAGGCGTGTTCCAGATACGTGTTCCAGGTACAATAGAGGCGTGTTCCAGGTACGTGTTTCAGGTACAATAGAGGCGTGTTCCAGGTACATGTTCCAGGTACAATAGAGGCATGTTCCAGGTACGTGTTCCAGGTAGAGTAGAGGCGTGTTCCAGGTACGTGTTCCAGATACAATAGAGGCATGTTCCAGATACGTGTTCCAGGTACAATAGAGGCGTGTTCCAGGTACGTGTTTCAGGTACAATAGAGGCGTGTTCCAGGTACGTGTTCCAGGTACAATACAGGCGTGTTCCAGGTACAATAGAGGCGTGTTCCAGGTATGTGTTCCAGGTACAATAGAGGGGTGTTCCAGGTATGTGTTCCAGGTACAATACAGGCGTGTTCCAGGTACAATAGAGGCGTGTTCCAGGTACAATAGAGGCGTGTTCCAGGTACAATAGAGGCGTGTTCCAGGTACAATACAGGGGTGTTCCAGGTACAATACAGGCGTGTTCCAGGTACAATAGAGGCGTGTTCCAGGTACAATAGAGGCGTGTTCCAGGTATGTGTTCCAGGTACAATAGAGGCGTGTTCCAGGTACGTGTTCCAGGTACAATACAGGCGTGTTCCATGTACAATAGAGGCGTGTTCCAGGTATGTGTTCCAGGTACAATAGAGGCGTGTTACAGGTACATGTTTCAGGTATAATAGAGTCGTGTTCCAGGTACGTGTTCCAGGTACAATACAGGCGTGTTTCAGGTACAATAGAGGCGTGTTCCAGGTACAATAGAGGCGTGTTCCAGGTACGTGTTCCAGGTACAATAGAGGCGTGTTCCAGGTACGTGTTCCAGGTACAATAGAGGCATGTTCCAGGTACGTGTTCCAGGTACAATAGAGGCGTGTTCCAGATACGTGTTCCAGGTACAATAGAGGCGTGTTCCAGGTACATGTTTCAGGTACAATAGAGGCGTGTTCCATGTACATGTTCCAGGTACAATAGAGGCATGTTCCAGGTACGTGTTCCAGGTACAATAGAGGCGTGTTCCAGATACGTGTTCCAGGTACAATAGAGGCGTGTTCCAGGTACGTGTTCCAGGTACAATAGAGGCGTGTTCCAGATACGTGTTCCAGGTACAATAGAGGCGTGTTCCAGGTACGTGTTTCAGGTACAATAGAGGCGTGTTCCAGGTACATGTTCCAGGTACAATAGAGGCATGTTCCAGGTACGTGTTCCAGGTAGAGTAGAGGCGTGTTCCAGGTACGTGTTCCAGATACGTGTTCCAGGTACAATAGAGGCGTGTTCCAGGTACGTGTTCCAGGTACAATAGAGGCGTGTTCCAGGTACGTGTTCCAGGTACAATACAGGCGTGTTCCAGGTACAATAGAGGCGTGTTCCAGGTACAATAGAGGCGTGTTCCAGGTATGTGTTCCAGGTACAATAGAGGGGTGTTCCAGGTATGTGTTCCAGGTACAATACAGGCGTGTTCCAGGTACAATAGAGGCGTGTTCCAGGTACAATAGAGGCGTGTTCCAGGTACAATAGAGGCGTGTTCCAGGTACAATAGAGGCGTGTTCCAGGTACAATACAGGGGTGTTCCAGGTACAATACAGGCGTGTTCCAGGTACAATAGAGGCGTGTTCCAGGTACAATAGAGGCGTGTTCCAGGTATGTGTTCCAGGTACAATAGAGGCGTGTTCCAGGTACGTGTTCCAGGTACAATACAGGCGTGTTCCATGTACAATAGAGGCGTGTTCCAGGTATGTGTTCCAGGTACAATAGAGGCGTGTTACAGGTACATGTTTCAGGTATAATAGAGTCGTGTTCCAGGTACGTGTTCCAGGTACAATACAGGCGTGTTTCAGGTACAATAGAGGCGTGTTCCAGGTACAATAGAGGCGTGTTCCAGGTATGTGTTTCAGGTATAATAGAGGCGTGTTCCAGGTACAATAGAGGCGTGTTCCAGGTACGTGTTTCATGTACAATAAAGGCGTGTTCCAGGTACGTTTTTCAGGTACAATAGAGGCGTGTTCCAGGTACGTGTTCCAGGTACAATAGAGGGGTGTTCCAGGTATGTGTTCCAGGTACAATAGAGGGGTGTTCCAGGTACGTGTTCCAGGTACAATAGAGGTGTGTTCCAGGTATGTGTTTCAGGTACAATAGAGGCGTGTTCCAGGTACGTGTTCCAGGTACAATAGAGGGGTGTTCCAGGTATATGTTTCAGGTACAATAGAGGCGTGTTCTAGGTACGTGTTCCAGGTACAATAGAGGTGTGTTCCAGGTACATGTTCCAGGTACAATAGAGGGGTGTTCCAGGTGTGTTCCAGGTACAATAGAGGCGTGTTCCAGGTACATGTTTCAGGTACAATAGAGGCGTGTTCCAGGTACAATAGAGGCGTGTTCCAGGTACATGTTTCAGGTACAATAGAGGCGTGGTCCAGGTACGTGTTCCAGGTACAATAGAGGTGTGTTCCAGGTACGTGTTCCAGGTACAATAGAGGCGTGTTCCAGGTACGTGTTTCAGGTACAATAGTGGCGTGTTTCAGGTACGTGTTCCAGGTACAATAGAGGCGTGTTCCAGGTACATGTTCCAGGTACAATAGATTCATGTTCCAGGTACGTGTTCCAGATACAATAGAGGCGTGTTCCAGATACAATAGAGGCGCGTTCCAGGTATGTGTTCCAGGTACAATAGAGGCGTGTTCCAGGTATGTGTTTCAGGTACAATAGAGGCCTGTTCCAGGTACGTGTTCCAGGTACAATAGAGGCGTGTTCCAGGTACGTGTTCCAGATACAATAGAGGCGTGTTCCAGGTACAATAGAGGCGTGTTCCAGGTATGTGTTCCAGGTACAATAGAGGCGTGTTCCAGGTACAATAGAGGCGTGTTCCAGGTACATTTTCAAGATACAATAGAGGCGTCTCTCCATCCTATCTTTAAAACTGAGCAATATTGCCCAACATGAAAATTGTAATGAATAACCTTCAGCAATAAGAGTTATCTACAATTTGTAAATCTCAAGTTGTATGTTTTCAGGGTAGAAACAACATGTCCCATGCCATCCTGTTTTTCCTGTACCACATACAGCACAAGGAAAATGGAATGTTAGAGTAGGCTTACTTGGCTGTTGATTTTTAATGTGCTTCATTTAAAGGTAATTTCCATAATAAGTATGTGATATGAAACTCAATTACATTATTGACTTAGGCTTGATTTTCTTTTCACAAATTAAATTGTTCATCCTATTGTCTATATTTTAATGACTGTTCAGAAATCGTTTTTCCGCCGATTGTTCAGAGTTTTTTAAAATTAACAACGTTAACTTCATCGTTGTTAACTTTCAAAATTACTGCTCAGGAAGTTTAATGGATGCACATGTTATTTGCTGAATTTCTAACAAGATCTGAGACAACTATTTCCACTGTTCTTGTTTATAATCATATAACCAATCATCAAGTAGTTAATGTTTGAACGTTAACAATGAAGTCGTTAATCACGTTGTTAACTTTAACAATGTATTGAACAATCTTGTCAATGGTAAAGTATTTAAAGACAAAAATAAGCATTTAGGAAGTATATAAGTTTAAAGCTCGAGAAAAAAAATCACGGTATTGTGGTAGCCTTAGTATTATTGGACGAGTCAGCGTTGTGCAAAAACGCCAAACTCTTAAACCATTCAAGATATTCAAATGAAACTTAATACACATGTTTACAGGCAAAATGTGTAGCAAGGTACGTAACTCTGGCAACAATTATTGTTGATTTATGCGCCTGTGTCAGCATTTATCCTGCTGCACTCTTGCTTAAAGAAAATAGTGCAAATGTTAATATTAACATTATAGATACACTTGACGTTGGACGCTGTTTTACCTTGTTAAATATCCCTACTAAGTTTTGTCCCCTGATCAACCAAGAAAAGAAGACTAGCTTTGTCAATGGATCATAGTTACCTAAATAACATCAAACTAGTTTTGTCAATTGATCATTGTTCCCTTAGTAACTTCAGACTAGCTTTGTCAATTGATCATAGTTACCTAAATAACTTCAAACTAGTTTTGTCATTTGAATACAGTGCCCTTAGCTTCAAACTAGCTTTGTCAATTGATCATAGTTGCCCTAGTAACTTCAGACTAGCTTTGTCAATTGATCATAGTTACCTTAATAACTCCAGACTAGCTTTGTCAATTGATCATAGTTGCCTTAGTGACTTCAGACTAGCTTTGTCAATTGATCATAGTTGCCTTAGTGACTTCAAACTAGCTTTGTCAATTGATCATAGTTGCCTTAGTGACTTCAGACTAGCTTTGTCAATTGATCATAGTTACCTTAATAACTTCAGAGTAGCTTTGTCAATTGATCATAGTTACCTTAATAACTCCAGACTAGCTTTGTCAATTGATCATAGTTGCCTTAGTGACTTCAGACTAGCTTTGTCAATTGATCATAGTTGCCTTAGTGACTTCAAACTAGCTTTGTCAATTGATCATAGTTGCCTTAGTGACTTCAGACTAGCTTTGTCAATTGATCATAGTTACCTTAGTAACTTCAGACTAGCTTTGTCAATTGTTCATAGTTGCCCTAGTAACTTCAGACTAGCTTTGTCAATTGATCATAGTTACCTTAATAACTCCAGACTAGCTTTGTCAATTGATCATAGTTGCCTTAGTGACTTCAGACTAGCTTTGTCAATTGATTATAGTTGCCTTAGTAACTTCAGACTAGCTTTGTCAATTGATCATAGTTGCCCTAGTAACTTCAGACTAGCTTTGTCAATTGATCATAGTTACCTTAATAACTCCAGACTAGCTTTGTCAATTGATCATAGTTGCCTTAGTGACTTCAGACTAGCTTTGTCAATTGATCATAGTTGCCTTAGTTACTTCAGACTAGCTTTGTCAATTGATCATAGTTGCCTTAGTGACTTCAGACTAGCTTTGTCAATTGATCATAGTTACCTTAATAACTTCAGACTAGCTTTGTCAATTGATCATAGTTGCCTTAGTGACTTCAGACTAGCTTTGTCAATTGATCATAGTTGCCTTAGTGACTTCAGACTAGCTTTGTCAATTGATCATAGTTGCCTTAGTGACTTCAAACTAGCTTTGTCAATTGATCATAGTTGCCTTAGTGACTTCAGACTAGCTTTGTCAATTGATCATAGTTACCTTAATAACTTCAGACTAGCTTTGTCAATTGTTCATAGTTGCCCTAGTAACTTCAGACTAGCTTTGTCAATTGATCATAGTTACCTTAATAACTTCAGACTAGCTTTGTCAATTGATCATAGTTGCCTTAGTGACTTCAGACTAGCTTTGTCAATTGATCATAGTTGCCTTAGTTACTTCAGACTAGCTTAGTCAATTGATCATAGTTGCCCTAGTAACTTCAGACTAGCTTTGTCAATTGATCATAGTTACCTTAATAACTCCAGACTAGCTTTGTCAATTGATCATAGTTGCCTTAGTGACTTCAGACTAGCTTTGTCAATTGATCATAGTTGCCTTAGTAACTTCAGACTAGCTTTGTCAATTGATCATAGTTGCCTTAGTTACTTCAGACTAGCTTAGTCAATTGATCATAGTTGTCTTAGTGACTTCAGACTAGCTTTGTCAATTGATCATAGTTACCTTAGTGACTTCAGACTAGCTTTGTCAATTGATCATAGTTGCCTTAGTTACTTCAGACTAGCTTAGTCAATTGATCATAGTTGCCTTAGTGACTTCAAACTAGCTTTGTCAATTGATCATAATTGCCTTAATTACTTCGAACTAGCGTTGTCAATTGATTATAGTTGCCTTAGTTAATTCAGACTAGCTTAGTCAATTGATCATAGTTGCCTTAGTGACTTCAAACTAGCTTTGTCAATTGATCATAATTGCCTTAATTACTTCGAACTAGCTTGGTCAATTGATTATAGTTACCTTAATAACTTCAGACTAGCTTAGTCAATTGATCATAGTTACCTTAATAACTTCAGACTAGCTTTGTCAATTGATCATAGTTACCTTAATAACTTAAGACTAGCTTTGTCAATTGTTCATAGTTGCCCTAGTAACTTCAGACTAGCTTTGTCAATTGATCATAGTTACCTTGATAACTTAAGACTAGCTTTGTCAATTGTTCATAGTTGCCCTAGTAACTTCAGACTAGCTTTGTCAATTGATCATAGTTACCTTGATAACTTCAGACTAGCTTTGTCAATTGTTCATAGTTGCCCTAGTAACTTCAGACTAGCTTTGTCAATTGATTATAGTTGCCCTAGTAACTTCAGACTAGCTTTGTCAATTGATCATAGTTACCTTGATAACTTCAGACTAGCTTTGTCAATTGTTCATAGTTGCCCTAGTAACTTCAGACTAGCTTTGTCAAAGGATCATAGTTACCTAAATAACTTCAGACTAGCTTTGTCTATTGATCATAGTTGCCTTAATAACTTCAGACTAGCTTTGTCAATTGATCATAGTTGCCTTAGTAACTTCAGACTTGCTTTGTTAATTGATCACAGTTCCCTTAATAACTTCAGACAAGCTTTGTCAATTGATCACAGTTACCTTAATAACTTCAGACTAGCTTTGTCATTTGATCATAGTTGCCTTGTAACTTCACACTAGCTTTGTCAATTGATCATAGTTGCCTTAGTAACTTCAGACTAGCTTTGTCAATTGATCATAGTTGCCTTAGTAACTTCAGACTAGCTTTGTCAATTGATCATAGTTGCCTTAGTAACTTCAGACTAGCTTTGTCAATTGATCATAGTTGCCTTAGTAACTTCAGACTAGCTTTGTCAATTGATCATAGTTGCCTTAGTGACTTCAGACTAGCTTTGTCAATTGATCATAGTTGCCTTAGTGACTTCAGACTAGCTTTGTCAATTGATCATAGTTACCTTGATAACTTCAGACTAGCTTTGTCAATTGTTCATAGTTGCCCTAGTAACTTCAGACTAGCTTTATCAATGGATCATAGTTACCTTGATAACTTCAGACTAGCTTTGTCAATTGATCATAGTTGCCTTAATAACTTCAGACTAGCTTTGTCAATTGATCATAGTTGCCTTAGTAACTTCAGACTTGCTTTGTCAATTGATCACAGTTCCCTTAATAACTTCAGACTAGCTTTGTCAATTGATCACAGTTACCTTAATAACTTCAGACTAGCTTTGTCATTTGATCATAGTTGCCTTGTAACTTCACACTAGCTTTGTCAATTGATCATAGTTGCCTTAGTAACTTCAGACTAGCTTTGTTAATTGATCATAGTTGCCTTAGTAACTTCAGACTAGCTTTGTCCTTTGATCATAGTTGCCTTAGTAACTTCAGACTAGCTTTGTCAATTGATCATAGTTGCCTTAGTAACTTCAGAATAGCTTTGTCAATTGATCATAGTTGCCTTAGTTACTTCAGACTAGCTTTGTCAATTGATCATAGTTGCCTTAGTGACTTCAGACTAGCTTTGTCAATTGATCATAGTTGCCTTAGTAACTTCAGACTAGCTTTGTCAATTGATCATAGTTGCCTAAGTAACTTCAGACTAGTTTTGTCAATTGATCATAGTTGCCTTAGTTACTTCAGACTAGCTTAGTCAATTGATCATAGTTGCCCTAGTAACTTCAGACTAGCTTTGTCAATTGATCATAGTTGCCCTAGTAACTTCAGACTAGCTTTGTCAATTGATCATAGTTGCCCTAGTAACTTCAGACTAGCTTGGTCAATTGATCATAGTTGCCCTAGTAACTTCAGACTAGCTTTGTCAATTGATCATAGTTACCTTAGTAACTTCAGACCAGCTTTGTCAATTGATCATAGTTGCCTTATTAACGATTGTTACTCCCTCTTTTTTCAGGAGAGCAAATCTTGGAATGTCTGGGGTCAACCTACTATGTGTCCTGGACAGATGAACGTTAGGGGATCATTGGCCTTTAAGGGAGATAACTCTTTACATGGATAATGGGGATAACTCTCGACATGGTAGTGGTGTTTGCCTGTTTAATGGTGGTTAAAGTTATATACCATCATTTATGATGACTGGAGCTACGAGATATTGTGAAAAAGTGTTTAGAAAAGGGCGAACTAGTGAGACATTCGTGAACAAGTTTTAACACAATTAAATGGACAACTTTTTTTGTAAATAAGAATTGATGCTTAGTTGCTTCGAAACAGTAAGTTTATATATGTTATTTTATTATTTTAAATTATGCAACATAGTATCATTGACTTCATTTTGTGTTTTTTTTTATCTTAAACTTGAAAATAAAAAAAGTTGTAAAAATGGTATATCTGTGAGAGTGCAGCTTTAAACTTGATTAAAACTATTTGTAATAAAAAACAAAAACCATCGCACTATCTCATCTCTTTGTCCCCCTATATTTGTGCGCTCTGGTTATCCCCTCAATATCAAACTCCTGTGTAATATCGTGCCAACGAGATTGACTTGGTATAACTTGAGGGGTATTCTGACAGCGTTAAATGCAACTGAAGCGATGATAATTGTGCGATAGAACGTTCTTGTATCTCCCGTTAAATCAACATTTTCGGGACACTGTGGTTGAACAATTTTCTAGATATAGCTAGAAATAAATATTTGACTGGCATGTTTAAACCTCTTGGGTAAGGTCACAGAGGCACTTGTCTCTTCTGGTAAACATCAGTTTTAAAGGGACTAGACACCAGATGGTCCCAAAAATTCAGCAAATACATTATTTGCTTAAAACACGTGATTAGAACAGATGTATATACCGACGTTAATTTTAAATTTCCTGAGATTTACGTGATTGACAACCCAAGTAAATTTCCAATTTGAAAAATACGCAAAAACTGCAAAAGATACATGTGTTGTAAGCGATGTGAAACGTCATTAAGCAAGATTCAATGTGTTGTACTCAACGGTATTAATTTTATGTAAGATTTTGATAAAAAAAAAATTCTTGCAATCTGACCATCTGGTGTCTAGTCCCTTTAATGAAAATTGTCAATTTCATTCGAACTCCGTTGGCTCGAACTCACAGGGACCGGTGAAAATACTTCGAGCCGCAGAAAAATCGAGCCAAGCGGGATGGTTTACCTTTAGTTTAAAGAAATCGATCCTTTACATCTAGTTCGAGCCCCCGAGGATTTCGAACCAAGCGAGTTTGAGCCAACGGGTTCAACTGTACTATGTTATAACCACATAAACAGGGTTTTCCATGTATAAAAGTGTGAAAAATCAACAAACATCAAGTAATAAGTTGCAACAAGTTTTGTTTTATACATATAATGATCAAAAATATATAATAATAAACAAACAAACAGAAAACAAAATTTGCCAGCAGCAGGATTTGAACCGTGCCACTACTCTGGGTCTGTAGATAGACCTTTTTCTATGCGGCTAACCATATTCATGTTTTCTATAATTTTTATTCTGGACAGGGCTGAGGGGGCTATTTCTATGCGGGTATCCATGTCCATGTACTTGATAATGATTTATGGGGACAAGGGCCTTATTTCTATGCGCTATCCATGCACATATAATTTTGATAATTTTCATTCAGGATGAGGGGCTAATTTCTATACGGCTATACATGTTTGTATAATTCTGATAACTTTCATTTAGGATGAGGGGCTAACATTCTATAAGGCTATCCATGTCCATAAAAAATTGATTATTTTCATTCTGGACGAGGGGCTAGTTTTTTAAGCCGCTCTTCATATTCATATAATTTTGATGATTTTCATTCAGGACGAGGGGCTAATTTCTATGCGGCTATCCATGTTTGTACAGTTCGATAATTTTCATTCTGGACGAGGGGCTTATTTCTATGCGGCTATCCATATTTGTATAGTTCGTAATTTCCATTCAGGAAGAGGCGCTAATTGCTAAGCGGTTATACATGTTTATGTATATTTTCGATAATTTTCATTCTGGAAGAGGGGCTTATTTCTATGCGACTATCTGTTCATATAATTTCAATAATTTTCATTCAGGGCGGGAGCTTATTTCTATGCGACTATCCATGTTTATGTATTATTTCGATAATTTTCATTCTGGACGAGGGGCTAATTTCTATGCGGCTATCCATTTTTAGCTCGACTATTCGAAGAATATGGAGAGCTATACTACTCACCCAAGCGTCGGCGACGGCGTCAGCGTCATCGTCACCCCTTGGTTAAGGTTTTGCGTGCAAGCACACATCAGTTAATATCTCAGCAACTACTTGAGGTTTTGCATTGAGACTTTATACAATGGTAATTCAACCATCCAACCTACTTAATTAACCAAGTTTGATAACTCTACTTTGCATTTAATGCCAATAATAGGCCTTTATTATTTGACTTAGAAATTCTGGTTAAGGATTTGCGTGCAAGCACACATAGGTTAATATCTCAGCAACTACTTGAGGTATTGCATTGAGACTTGATACAATGGTACTCAACCATCCAACCTACTCAATTAACCAAGTTAGATAACTCTAGTTTGCATTTGATGCCAATAATAGGCCTTTATTATTTGACTTAGAAATTCAGGTTAAGGTTTTGCGTGCAAGCACACATAGAATTATATCTCAGCAACTAGTTGAGGTATTGCATTGACACTTGATACAATGGTACTCAACCATCCAACCTACTTAATTAACCAAGTTAGATAACTCTAGTTTGCATTTAATTAAAAAAATAGGCCTTTATTATTTGACTTAGAAATTCTGGTTAAGGTTTTGCGTGCAAGCACACATAGGTAAATATTTCAGCAACTACTTGTGGTATTGCATTGAGACTTTATACAATGGTACTCAACCATCCAATCTAATTAATTAACCAAGTTAGATAATCTACTTTGCATTTAATGCAAATAATTGCCCTTTATTATTCGACTTAGAAATTCTGGTTAAGGTTTTGTGTGCAAGCACACATTATTTTAATATCAAAGCAACTACTTGATGTATTGCATTGAGACTCGATACAATGGTACTCAACCATCCAACCTACTTAATTAACCATGTAAGATAACTCTAGTTTCATTTAATGCAAATAATTGCCCTTTATTATTCGACATAGAAATTCTGGTTAAGGTTTTGCGTGTAAGCACACATAGGTTAAATTCTAAGCAACTACTCTATGTATTGATTTGAGACTTTGTAGAATGGTATTCAACCACTCAACGTAATTGATAACCCAGATATATAACTGTATTTTGCAAATAATTGCCCTTTATTATTAGACTTAAAAAATCTGGTTGAAATTTTGCATGTAACCACATTTATGTTAATATCTCAGCACATCATGAATTGCATTGAAATTTAATCTAACAGTGATCCATGCATGTTTGGCCAAAACTTTTCAATCCTTACACTGAAAGCGGCGGAATAGTCGAGCACGCTGTCTCTGTGACAGCTCTTGTTATATATAATTTAGAATATTTTCATTCAGGTCGAGGGGCTAATTTCTATGCGGCTATCAATGTTTATGTTTAATTTCGATGTTTTTCATTCTGGACGCGGTGCTAATTTCTATGCGGCTATCCATATATATATATATAATTCGATAATTTTCATTCTGGACGAGGGGTTAATTTCTATGCGGTTATCCATATACAGATCAATATTTATATAATTTTTATAATTTTAAGTATTGACGAGTGGCTTATTGCTATGTGAGGCTATCCATATTTATTGTTAACGAAGCAACACTCGCTGACCGTGCTGTATATATTTTTTACCATTTTTTCAGGAAAATGTTGTATCTGTCTTTTCTGTCGATGGAAATAAAAAAAAAATTCGAAATAAAAGTACCCAAATAGAAAAACAGTAATATAAAACTCAACACACAGGTTGTTATCAGACGAGCTTAAATTATGTTTTTGGCTGATAATTAGCCATTAACTGTCAAAAGCGCATTCAATTACACTGAAGTATTTCCCCATGCAAATTATTCAACAATAGATCAAACATTTAAACGAGTCTGAAATATAAAGGAAATAGTGTACCAAATTTTATTTTCCTCAAATACTTCAAAAGCTGAACAAACATATTATTGATATATAAGATAAGACATAAAGGGTACTATATATATATACAATGACGAGCCCATAAGGAAAACTTCGATCAAATATAACATACAAAAGGAACTCGTTCACGTGTTAAAGGGTCAGACAAGGATTGTTAGTATACCTTTTGAAATAATAACAAAATACTTGTTTCAATGATAAAGCAGTTTGACTTAAGAAAAAATGGCTGAATTGGTAGCATATGATATTTGAGCTTTCTTCAGCGCATATTTATGTTACAAGTATATCTTCTTCATTTTTGGACAGAAATGTTCACTCAAATGATGCACTACTCAATGAAAGGTCTGTAGACATCGATTAAAATAACTTGAACAACGCACTAACGTGTGCTGATTTATATGATATAACATTAGTCATGCAATTTCAAAGTATACAGAAAATGCAAGAAAATAGATCAGCCAGTTGTCATGTATTTTGACGTTACGTTTCACGGTACTATATCGGTGATGAGCACATGTTTTTGTTAAACGAGCGTTCGTTGTACTATTTTAGTTTTTAAAACGTACATTCCGTATTTTGGAGACCTCCCCAGGGGATTTTTTTCTCAAAACGAGGGAACTTAGACATAAGGCCAAGAGTTTTTTCACGCTCCTCAAAATGCGTCAATATAATATGATATTATCGTACATGACAGATGTCTGGAAACTTGTAAACAAGAAAACCAGGGCAGTTTGCTCCCAACTAGGAGATTTTCATGTATCGCCATTCAAGTCAATATTTATTTATTGTCGGATTCCATGTAACATTTAAAACATAAGCTATGAATAACTTTTTACCGACATAATCACTTAACCGGTCGGTGGAATTACCGGAAACCTGGGAAAACCCGAAAACCCCGTATTCATACATACAATAGAGTATTCGTGGTTGTTTGTACGCCCGGATTTAATACTTCATTGTGTTGCCGGTGGGTTGTATGCCGTAGTTGTTGGTGGTTGGAGGGGGGTGGGGAAGTCGGAGGAGGGTGTGTGGGGGTGGCTAAAACCCGGGAACTCCTTTCATTTTCATAAGTACATACAATATCTAGAGTATGCGAGGTGGTTTGTACGCCGCGGTTTAAAACTGCATTGTATTTCAGTGGGTTGTATGCCGACCCTCATTTAACAAATCAGATTGCTTGTAAGAATAAATTACCACGAGAAGAATGGGATAAAAAGTTATTATTCAAGAACCTTTTATTTTTGAACATGGTTTTCTCGAAAGTGTTTGTTTATGAAAGCACTGCAATGCAAATGTACCAAAAACTTTATTTGTTTCACATTTGGCGAAGCCGGCGGTATATATGCAGTGAAACATTCCACTCATATTTAGATGTGAATAGTTATTGTTATGTTACTTGGAAAACAGGAAAGAAACGTTATACTATCTGCAAGCGATCATTTGTTTATAAACGCATGTTCTTTGTTATATCTTTGTCATTGTCATATTTGGTTGACTTGGATTCCGATGCAACATTGATTTCAGTGACTCAGTAAAAAAGTACCCATGGGTCATTTTTACTTTGAAAACTGACCCTGACCATATTTCAATATATAAAAAGTCGTCATACAAACAATTTATCACAAATGATTTACGATCTTAGTTAGTAATACTTACCATCACTAACGTTATTGAAAAATTATGAAGTGGTATGCACGTTTGCATCTCTATCACACAGTCATGTAATATGCTACATGTACCCTAATTAAAAGTAACATTAACTATTTTTTCGTTCGCAAGACTTTAATGAGTAATGTTTAAATAGAAACACTAAGTAGGGTAGATGGGAAAATGTGGAAAAAAAACGTATTTTAAATTGCTTTGAATAATATTTAAGTAATATAATTTCCGAATCGAAAACGAGGTTGATCTGAGGTTACATTCAACCATACGATAATGACAAACCGTTCGCCTGTCATCCGCCCTTCTAAAGAAACTATGTGCAAATATATAATAAATCACCTTATATGTTACACAAATCAATTTTAATTTGAATGATTTTTTAAACACGTACTTGAATATGGTTCGGTCATTTTATGCAGTTTGCCTCTTCCAAACCAACGCTCACTCTAATAAGTTCATTTTATAGATAGAACTTGATATCCCCTTTCTGCTTCGCTTCATCTTAACTTATATGCCTTTGTTATTTGACATGAAAACATGTATTTGAGGAGCCACTGATTACTTGCGATCACGCTTATGCACACAAAAACAGAAAAATTTACCTTTTTGTAAGACACTAATTTAGCACATGTGTACGAATTTTGCCACGTTTTTTAAAAGTCAAGGTTGTTCTGAAAATATAATGCACAGTAACCATGTTTCAGGTCATGGATATATACACAAGAGTCACTGTTAACACATGCATGTCTAAAATCTATTCAGCTACATCATAAAATAATATTTGAAAAAGGTACCTCCAGTCTCCAAACTGTACACAAATTTAATCAGCATGTAAATAAAATTAACCAGCATCAAACGTTTTTTTTATATGACTTGTACCAGTTACTCCTTTAACGTTTATTCCCAAAAGCAAAATTAATGATCAAATACAATTTTAAGTACATTTGTATGGTATTAAAAAGCATACAGCCCTTACCCCCACAGTTAAAATGATTTATTCGGACTTGAAAATCATGTGCAGACCTGGGCTTATAGTGCCTACGCGAAGATACTTCAGTCATAGATCAATTTAAGCTATCGCATTTGGTTAATAACCTGGTCGTGAACTGCATGCTTTTCACGTGGGCACGCGCACCCCTCTAAAATTGTTCAAGTTATGTTTCATTGTTACAACTATGTCTCGCACTGATGCACGGCACATGCATATACACGGAACCGACATTGTGACAACTATGTCTCGCTCACCACACTGATGCACGACACACGCGCATATACACGGAACCGGCATTGTGGCAACTATGTCTCGCTCTCCGCACTGACGCATGGTACACGCATATACACGGAACCGGCATTGTGACAACTATGTCTCGCTCTCCGCACTGATGCACGACACACGCATATACACGGAACCGGCATTGTAACAACTATGTCTCGCTCTGCGCACTGACGCACGGCACACACATATACCCAGAACCGACATTGTGACAACTATGTCTCGCTTACCGCACTGACGCACGGCATACGCATATACACGGAACCGGCATTGTGACAATTAACTAGGTCTCGCTCACCGCACTGACGCACGGCACACGCATATACACGGAACCGACATTGTGACAACTGTCTCGCTCACCGCACTGACGCACGGCACACGCATACACACGGAACCGGCATTGTGACAACTATGTCTCGCTCACCGCACTGACGCACGGCACACGGGTATACACGGTAAAACCATTGTAACAACTATGTCCGGCTTACCGCACTGACGCTCGGCACACGCATATACACGGAACCGACCCTGTGACAACTATGTCTCGCTCACCGCACTGATGCACGACACACGCATTTACACGGAACCGGCATTGTGACAACAATGTCTCGCTCACCGCACTGATGCACGTCACAAGCATGTACACGGAACCGACATTGTGACATCTATGTCTCGGTCACCGCACTGATGCACGTCACAAGCATGTACACGGAACCGCCATTGTGGCAACTATGTCTCGCTCAACGCACTGACGCACGTCACACGCATATACACGGAACCGACATTGTGACAACTATGTCTCGCTCACCGCACTGACGCACGGCACACGCATACACACGGAACCGACATTGTGACAACTATGTCTCGCTCACCGCACTGACGCACGGCACACGCATATACACGAAACTGACATTGTGGCAACTTTGTCTCGCTCACCGTACCGACGCATGGCACACGCATGTACACGGAACCGACATTGTGACAACTATGTCTCGCTCACCGCACTGACACACGGTACACGCATACACACGGAACCGACATTGTGACAACTATGTCTCGCTCACCGCACTGACACACGGTACACGCATACACACGGAACCGACATTGTGACAACTTTGTCTCGCTCACCGTACCGACGCATGGCACACGCATGTACACGGAACCGACATTGTGACAACTATGTCTCGCTCACCGTACCGACGCATGGCACACGCATGTACACGGAACCGACATTGTGACAACTATGTCTCGCTCACCGCACTGACACACGGTACACGCATACACACGGAACCGACATTGTGACAACTATGTCTCGCTCACCGTACCGACGCATGGCACACGCATGTACACGAAACTGACATTGTGGCAACTATGTCTCGCTCACCGCACTGACGCACGGCACACGCGTATACACGGAAAAACCATTGTAACAACTATGTCCGGCTTACTGCACTGACGCACGGCACACGCATATACACTGAAAAGCCATTGTAACAACTATGTCCGGCTTACCGCACTGACGCACGGCACACGCATATACACGGAACAGCCATTGTAACAACTATGTCCGGCTTACCATACTGACGCACGGCATACACGTATAACGGAAACGACATTGTGACGACTATGTCCAGCTTACCAAACTGACGCACGACACACGCATATACACGGAACCGCCATTGTGGCAACTATGTCTCGCTCACGACACTGACGCACGACACACACATATACATGGAACCGCCATGGTGACAACAATGTCTCGCTCAACGCACTCATATACATGGAACCGCGATAATGACAACTATGTCTCGTTTACCGCAGACACATATACACGGAACCGCCATAATGACAACTATGTCTCGCTCGCGGCACTGACGCACGGCTCACACATATACATGAAACCGCCATTGTGACAACTATGTCTCGCTTACCCCACACGCATATACACGGAACCGCCATAATGACAACTTTGTCTCGCTCACGGCACTGACGCACGGCTCACACATATACACGGAACCGCCATTGTGACAACTATGTCCCGATCACCGCACACACATATACACGGAACCGCCATTGTGACAACTATGTCTCGCTAACAGCACACAAATATACACGGAACCGACATTGTGACAACTAGATCTCGCTCGAGGCTCCCATACCCTCCCACATTTGTGCGTAACATTCAGTAAAGCCTGGCTACGCCCCTGCACGGAACCGACATTGTGTCAACTATATCTCTCCCACAGCACTGACGCACGGCACACGCATATACACGGAACCGACACTGTGACAACTATGTCTCGCTCACCGCACTCACGCACGGCACACGCATATACACGGAACAGACATTGTGACAACTACGTCTCGCTCACCGCACTCACGCACAGCACACGCATATACACGGAACGAACATTGTCACAACTATGTCTCGCTCACCGCACTGACACACGGCACACGCATACACACGGAACCGACATTGTGACAACTATGTCTCTCCCACAGCACTGACGCACGGCACACGCATATACAATGAACCGACATTGTGACAACTACGTCTCGCTCACCGCACTGACGCACGTCACACGCATATACACGGAACCGACATTGTGACAACTATGTCTCGGTCACCGCACCGCTCGACAAAAATGGATGTTAGAATATTTGAAAAGTTCAGATTTTGTTTTATTCATGTATTTAACTGAAGTTAAAAAGTGTTTGGGATTTAAGTTAGATATGCATTGCTATTTCCATTTTTTTCGATTCTTTGAATGTTCATGTGAGACTTCAAGGAGACGTAAATATGCACTTAAACAATAAGACTATACCTCTTTGTGACGGCTTTCATGGAATGTTATTTATAGATGATGCAGTTGCCTTCCTAATTCATTGTGTGAATAGACGACACAATGGGATGTTTAAATGCAAACCAACGAAAAACATATTCAATTGAGCAATCTTTCAGACAATCCTGTTTTGTAGATAAGGATATGTTATTGGTAAAACAAAATACCGAGTTTTGTTTGTTTAAATTTTACAGCTATCGGCTTACCAAAATGACAAAGTTAAGATAAAAATCATGCCGTGTTCGTTTATATCATATGCTGCATACCTTTTAAACCTTACACGCGATCTGACTATTATCATGATATAGTCATATGTTTTTAAAGTTATGTTCCTGCATTGCCTCAAATTCTCAATGAGCCACTTACTTACTTACCTTAACTTGATTTTTCTCGGGATGAAAAGTTTAGACCGCAAACGCGGTTTGTCGAGTAACCGATCACTCAATGTATTCGAGGCTCGGATTTTTCAAGCCGGCTCAGAAACATTTTTGTCTTTGCTTGCATACCTTTAGTTATTTTTAATTTTTGTAAAAAGGGACATAGAAATCGCAGTTTGTTATTTTCAAATGTGGCGTTGTCTACTGTAGTCCTGGTCAGACCATATAAACAGCCGCTTCAGAGTCTTTGACGATTTTTGTTTTGGTAACTCTACGTTAAAGATGCAATCTTACTCCCAAACAAGATTTACCACAATTCATAATATTGTTTCATATTTAAAAAAACATGGTTGAATAAATGTCGAAAACAATGGTTCTTATGAAGGAAACCGAGTTTAATTTGATAGAAATGAGCATAAAACACCGTATTTCTACCTAATGAGAGTATAGTAGACCACAGTAAACCTTTAAGCATTCTCCAATCATTTAAGATTTTTTTTGCATTTTCAGCTATTAAATAGTAAATACACGTTTAAAATTATGTTATCAATAATCAATATTTTCCATAAATGCATTATTTAGTAAGTTCTTAAAGGTTTATCAGTCAAAATTGATATTTGTTATACATTGTATGTATTTGTTTTGAATAAAAGTGTCACTTTAGTTTAGGGAACAAAATGAATATCCAAATGTTAAAGAAGTTTTTACTGGTACTGATATCTTGACGCGCTTTTAAATATCATTTCATTCGCTTTGGAATAACATCTATTGTACAAGCATATATTAAAACGCGCGATATCGATGTCACAATTTATTTTACAAACATAACACAATCATAAAAATACGAAGTAACTTCTGCGTGATACATCCGGTATTGGGGTTGCCACATGGAATTTTCAAGAACGGCAATTTTACCGGAAATGGGCGCGTACTAAAGTGCTGACCAGTAAGCTAATAATATAGAGGAATAGAAAGATAGATATCTTTATTTCAACCATTTCTGTACAATAATGATACACTTGCAAACGGAAAACGAGGGATGATCCAAAATAACGCGTAGACTTCTTCAACTTCTATTAAGCAGTTTATGCTGAGACAATCATCACCCATCTAAATGCTAAATTTACATGTTGTTAAATACAGTCAGTGCATAAGGTCAGCGCACGGTGGTCCCGCAATGTAGACGCTGTCAAGGCTCGGCGTATTTCTGCTTAGTGTCATAAGCTATAACCCATAACTAATAGCAATTTAACATTACTTATACATGTATATTTATAACTAATTTTATCGTATTTCAAAAAGCAAAATCTAAGTACATAACCTTAAGTCTACTCTCTTAGAGTTGAACAGTAGGGTCTTAATTTATATTTACAAAAGTTTATGGTTTTCGAGATGAAATCCTTTTTCGTTTAAAGCGCTATGCAGAATGACGCCCTCATTTGAAACTAATATTGATTATTTATCCTGTTATTACCCCTTCTGATGACCGAATATTGATTATTTATCCTGCCATCACCCCATCTGATGACCGGACATTGATTATTCTATATTGCTATCACCCCTTCTGATGACCGGATATTGACTAATTGATCCTGCTATCACCCCTTCTGATGATCGGATATTGATTATTTTATCCTGCTATCACCCCATCTGATGATCGGATGTGACCTGGACTGGTATTCAATATTGTCATTAATTGGATCTAAGAAGGGTGTCGGATTATCGGATTACTTGTTATTAATAACTGTCATATAGAGTGAATGAAGTCAATGATGAATGAACATAAGATTAACTTAAGTTGAATATTGAAAACAACACCCGCTTGTATGTGATTTTGGGCGGAGAAAGATCAGTCATCTTGGGGTATTTTGAAGAAGAGTTGATAAAAAGGGATGTTATAATTCCATAGATATTTAGGTGCCCACTTCGAAACTTTGTTACATTGATGTTACACGCAAAAAAAGTAGTTCGTCTGACGATTTATGATAACTCATGAATGTCTCTAAACACGTTGCGAAACTTTAAATCGAAGAAAATAAAATTACCAACATGAAAAAGGAGATATCGAAGACATGGTTGGTGCCGAGATGGAAAAAATTAATCCGGCGAGCGAGAAAAAGTTTTTTTTGTTGAAATTTGGATAATCAGATAATTCGGACTAAATTATAAAGTCTAAGGTTACTTTTGGGCTGTCAACTGACATAAAGTACACTTTATATTAACGGCTCTTGAAATAAATAAATTTCATAAATGTGTAACCGGCGTGAAGATTTAACAACATAATTATTTTACAAGATATCGACATGTTTATTTGGCTTTAAAAAGTATATACATGTTGATGTCACTTGAGAAATGTAATTGGCCTATTCTTGTATAAAAATATTCTACTAGTATTTCTAACTAGGAGTGCATTATAATATAAGAAAAAGTACTGACCACTGCGGACCTCATTCACAATCGAGTCTAGGAAGGGAGCACATCAGGCGCGCGCCCCCCTAATATCGTTAAAGTTTACTATTTTTATTTGAATTTAGGAGAAGAAAATAATAAAACACGCCCAAAATGAACCATTTCAGACTTAAAATTGTCAAAATATTCTTGGGGAGTGTCAAAAAAAGCCCATTTCAACACTTTAAACCAAATAATTTTCGGTGTTGGGGGATGGGCGCAAGTAAAAAGGTAACGCCCCTACGTTACACCCCCTCTAACGTCAAATCCTGGATCCGCCCCTGTCCATGAATTGTAGTGACCTGTATAGCCCTCATTGGTATGTACTATTCCTTATTGGATCTTCAATACATACGACATTGACGTACAATGACGCATGGGGGAACTAATGTTTATATAACCTGTATCCAAACCCATTGGTTCTTCAATACATACGACATTGACGTACAATGACGCATGGGGGAACTAATGTTGATATAACCTGTAAACAGACCCATTGGTTATTAAATACATATGACAGTGACGTCACAATGACGCATGGGGGAACTAATGTTGATATAACCTGTAAACAGACCCATTGGTTATTAAATACATATGACAGTGACGTCACAATGACGCATGGGGAAACTAATGTTGTTAAAACCTATATCCAAACCCATTTGTTCTTCAATACACACGAAACTGACGTCACAATGACCCGTGGGGAAACTTATGTTGTTATAACCTATATTGAACCCTATTGGTTCCTTATTACATACGACATCGACTTCACAATGACGCATGGGGAACTAATGTTGTTATAACCTATATCCAAACCTATTGGTTCTTAAATACATACGACATCGACTTCACAATGCCGCATGAGGAACTGATGTTGTTATAACCTATATCCAAACCAATTGGTTCTTAAATACATACGACATCGACTTCACAATGACGCACGGGGAACTAATGTTGTTATAACCTATATCCAAACCAATTGGTTCTTAAATACATACGACATCGACTTCACAATGACGCACGGGGAACTAATGTTGTTATAACCTATATCCAAACCAATTGGTTCATAAATACATACGACATTGACGTACAATGACGCATGGGGAACTTTTGTTGTTATAACCTATATCCAAACCTATTGGTTCTTAAATACATACGACATCGACTTCACAATGACCCGTGGGGAACTGATGTTGTTATAATCTGTATCCAAACCAATTGGTTCTTAAATACATACGACATCGACTTCACAATGACGCACGGGGAACTAATGTTGTTATAATCTGTATCCAAACCCATTGGTTCATAAATACAAACGACATTGACGTACAATGACGCATGGGGAACTTTTGTTGTTATAACCTATATCCAAACCAATTGGTTCTTAAATACATACGACATCGACTTCACAATGACGCATGGGGGAACTAATATTGTTATAACCTATATCCAAACCAATTGGTTCATAAATACAAACGACATTGACGTACAATGACGCATGGGGAACTTTTGTTGTTATAACCTATATCCAAACCAATTGGTTCTTAAATACATACGACATCGACTTCACAATGACGCACGGGGAACTAATGTTGTTATAACCTATATCCGAACCCATTGGTTCATAAATACATACGACATTGACGTACAATGACGCATGGGGAACTAATGTTGTTATAACCTATATCCAAACCTATTTGTTCTTTAATACATACGACATTGACCTCACAATGACGCACGGGGAAACTTATGTTGTTATAACCTATATCCAAACCCATGGTTCTTAAATACATACGACTGTGACATCACAATGACGCATGAGGGAACTTTTGTTGTTATAACTTTTAAGGCTCGATGTATTTTCTCCGGTTCCTGAGAGTTCGAGCCAACGCGGTTCGAATGAAATAATGCTTTCCCTCTGTAAAATATTTGGTGCGTAAAATACACAGAGCCTTCTGAGAAGTTGAATTCATGATTTTATATTGTTGTATTTATTACGCATTCATTATTGAATTTCCCATCACCTCCATTTTTAACTAGTTTGACGAACAACTCAGACATTGGGATTGTATAAAAACAACGAGAAAGGTCAACGTACCCAACGAATAAGGTAATCAAATAATTCAACGCAAATACATAATTCGTAGTAGTAAATACAGCTTTGTTATTAATGACTTGTTGCTGAACACCAAACGTTGTGATCATGATTCGCACGTTTAGAACTGCGTTAAATAACTTAAAGATAACTTAATATAGCGAATAGGCGGTAGATTGCGGGATCTTAAGGCGAACCTTCGCCTTTGTAAATATGAATTAAGCCAGTTGTCAAATCTCCGAATACCACTCCAGAATCAAATATCAGGTTGAAAGGTTTAGTATATTTAGGTAAGAGTAAGTGTTGAATGTATCCATTACATATTTCGTCTGATAAGCTAGATGCTTTACCATCATTGCATTTTAATATCATAGTTTATTTAAATTTCGGTAAAAGGGGAGTTTAATATTACATCATTGTTTGTTAAATCCGGGATTATTATGTAAATGAACGGTTGAGACCAAACTATTTATATCTTGCAAACTGTTTGTACCAAAATTAGTTAGGAACTATTTCTTTTTTAATCATTTTTCCATTTCGGATGAGATCGGCAGCTAAAATTGACTTGGGTACAAATTTACGAACGTAAAAATAAGATATTTTAGTATGTCTCAAGACAAAAGTTATATAGTCTATAACCGAGGTGTCCCGAAATGTGAATTGACCTATGTTTTTTTTTGGAAGAATATCTTCCTTTTAAGATGTGTAAGTCATTAGTGTTATGTTTTGAGGGAGATTGGGTCCACTCGATACGTGTTAAAGGGACTGTGTCACAGATTGGCACCAAAATAAGTTTTTTCTGTAACGAATCTCAGGGAAATTACCTAATAGAATGTGTTACGCTTTGATATCATAATTATAAACAAAAGTATCAAACTGTAAAAAAAAAAATGTGTCGGAGACCGGGTTCGAACCCGCGTCGCTAAAATTGTAGGCCGGCATCTTACTCACTGCGCTATGTAGGCTTTTTCTAATCAGGTGACATAATTAAGATATAAACCTACCTCAGTAATATTACGTAATAACACCGACTAGCCAATCACGCATAAGGAATGAACTCTACCTGCTAGACAACCCCAGTAATCTTTTTTAATGGAAAAATACGAAATAACTGCTAAACTTACATAAATTGTAAAATATGTGGTACTTCAGTTAGTAAGTTTCAATGCATTGTACACATCGATGCCAAGTTTATGTCAGTTTTCGACAATTTTCTTCTTTTTTCTCGCTATTTTATCATACGTGAGACAGCCCCTTTAAACTATGCTTTATTCTATTACAACTACCAGGATGTTACGGTAGGGTCGTGGTTATCCTTAAGGTTCTAGGCATGCGCATTGAGTACAATGTGATCATGTGTATACATGTATAACAATTATTTTTACAAATATCTTGTACATTTCGGCCAATAAGATGAAGGCCTTTGGCTCGTGATACTCTACTGATATTTAAGTTAGCTTCCCGCAAATAATGCTCATGATTAACAGTATTTATAGAATCATCATCCAATCTCAAAACACTGGCATCAACAACTAGTAATACGTTTACGTTCGAGATGTAGCTTATGCATTTTCCGGCCCAAATCAAACGATTATAATTGTTTCGCATCAGGCTATAATTCTTCAAAAGTCAACAATTCCTCCTGGTTCATAAAAAGAGCGACGATTCTGGGGAAGTCTACTTCGACCATTGTTATTTTTAAACTGAGGTTTTATCCACAAAACTTTTTGATGTTGTGGCAATATTGAAGATAAAAAACCCAATACCTCCAGATTTACGACGATATTTTTTGTTGTTTTCTATGCTCATTATAAAACCTGTGACATCAAAAACATCATAATTATGAAGTTTACATTCTGACCTTTATATAATACCAAAGTAAATCGTATCAACAAATTAACATGACGCAGCCTAATCCGAAGCATGCACATTTGCTTTAAAGCTTGTTTGGACATAGTAGTGAAAAAGACAAGTAAGTTGATTTGAGTAACAATTTTTATTAAATTTGATAAAACATCTGACATAATGAAACTTAAGGTCACCAAAAGTATATTCGTTTAGATCACCTTTGTAAATAACGCAAATAAAAGTAAAAACCTGTTCATTTATAATGACTATATGGTCATTTCTAACTTCTTTGTGGTTTGTTAGAACATTTCTGCATTTCATTTAATACGGATTCTAATTTAATGAGAGAAGCATTAAGGTGGTTATTTCAATAATGATATCAATTTCACTTGTATAAAACAGGTGATTCTTATTGGAGAAAGGAAGAAAAACAGCGAAATCCATTGAGTTTTGACAATGGATCTAAACAAACGTCGATTTTTTGTTGAGTCTCGTAAAGGAAATAAATACATGTTTTGTTTCCCTAATTTGGAGTTTTGAATTAGAGATGGTTATAATACTGTAACAAACTTCCGATGATAATTAGAAATAAATTATTTTAAAGTTTAGAAAGTATTTCTACCTGAATCATACATTGCATACACTAAATAACAATAACGAACTTGTTTAATGCTATACTTGCTTTTATTGCTATGTTTTACCATGCCCCATGCATTTTTTAATCTGATTGTCAAGTACAACTTTTGTATTATAATCATCTGCTACTGTGTACTTGTCGGAGCCCCTTACAAAGAGGTCAGGTGACACTGTAAGTCAAGTACAAGTAGCCGTATTGCTATTGGCGTGGTTTCGATTCTTAGTAGTTTAGGTGTTGTTTTATGACAGAAAACCAATCCGTAGTTTACCATTTAACACTAGCCCTTGTTTTTCCCTAAGCATGGCTTTCCATAAGAGGTGTTGGCGACTGTCCAACGTCGGAAGTGCTTCCTCAAAAGATATAATAACATTTATAAACATATATATCGCCGTCAGGATAGAAAGAAAACAGCTTCGTATAATCCTACCAACAACCTTTCCTTTCGATGAAGATGTTTGCGGACAAAGAAAATCGTCTACCTTATGAAAACTGTTGAAATGAGTTGATATCAACGTTTTGTAATTTTGCTGTGTAAGGGTTTATTTAGAAATTTAAGTCTGCAATGTAACTAACATTAAAACGGAACGGGGTCTTCATCTGTGTCAAGGACGAACGTGGCCAGTTTGCATATAATATGACGTGAACATTCTTTATATCGTCTTTCAAAACGAGATTGTTCAACGAGCCATGCAATCTACCGGTTTCTATTTAACTTGCCCGGATATTCGTCTCTGATCAATCGGCGGAGGCTACCATAGCTGGCTGGTACGTTGGACAGACGGTGCTTAAATGCGTGGACTGCTGGAGAAAGCGGAAAACTGCATAATAAAGTAAGTTAATAGTTTCTTTTGTGTTCTTTTAATGAAAGTTATAAACTGGAAAACAAAATATCTCAAGTCAATTTGCAGACACGTACACAAATGGTACTGCTGTTGAGAAAATTTAGATAACTAACATTTTTTTACAAAAAACTAACCTAGGATTTTGTAGGTAATTAAGACTGTGTTGACAGTTTTCTAACACGATATATATTTAGACCAATGCAACCTTTGGATAACATTGTTGCAGCCTTTGGAAAACTCGTGTCGCCCATATGATATATTTTGGGTCGTCCAACAGTAATTGTGTATTTCTCTTTCTAAATTATTTCTAAATTAATAAAACATTTTTGCAAACGGTTTTGAACACTTTAAAAAGGTTCAGGATCAGCAGGATGTATAATTTTATGAAAAATCACAAATTAAAAAAAAAAAAATTATATCATGAAAACAACCTTTGGGTTCGCATTATATTTTTCTTAATTATTTTCTTGTCATGGATATGTTTTAGCTAAGAATTCATATATGTGAAGAATTTATGTTTTAACAGAAAAATTAATTCTGTTCAACTTAGAAGATTCCGAAATTTCCTCAAACAAATCTATTCGCAATATGCGGTCATATTCCGTGTAATCGTGTCGCCCAAAGGTTGATGTTAGTTCAGTGCTTTACAAATTAAACGAAAGACTTTTACTTTTCGTTGAATTAATTATTTTATTTAAATGTTTATGAATATAAATGACAAAAGTTCTTATTGTAAAAGTTTCATATGAAAATGTTTAATTGGACCTTCGCACAACATGTCGAGGAAGTTTCAATTTGGCCTACTCTCTCTATCAAGGGTGACGATCCTGACGAACTATGTGAGAACAACGAAGGCGATTCTGGCCTCATGTGCTAAGGCTCCATATGACGATAATCCCTGTTATATATATATATATATATATATATATATATATATATATATATATATATATATATATATATATATATATATATATATATATATATATATATATATATATTATACTGGTGATTGGAACAGTTCATTTCAGAACCATTTAAGCCGTACAAATACTTACAAACATGTTCAGATATTTTACTTCATATACAACGAATATGATCGGAATGAACCATTACAAGCCAAATAAACACATATATATTGGTCAGTAATGGAACTTTCGGCTTTCAACACAATTATCTGACTAATTTGCTATAATGTGTAAATGCTTAATGAATAAGAATGGGCGGAGTGAGCGCTATCTAACTGTGTATGCATAGGTACGCCCGAGGGGAGTTTGCATTGGTACGCCTGAGTACTTTGGAGTATGCATAGATATGCCCAGGCGTTCTGGTGTATGCATTTGTATGCCCGGGTGTTCTGGTGTATGCATAGGTACGCCCGGGCGTTCTGGTGTATGCATAGGTACGCCCAGGCGTTCTTGTGTATGTATAGGTACGCCCGTGTGTTCTAGTGTATGTATAGGTACGCCCGGTAGTTCTAGTGTATGCATTGGTACGCCCAGGCGTTCTGGTGTATGCATACATACGCCCGGGCGTTCTGTAGTATGCATGGTACGCCCGGGCGTTCTAGTGTATGCATAAGCACGCCCGGGCGTTATGGAGTTTGCATATGCATGCCCAGGCGTTCTGGTGTATGCATAGGTACGCCCGCAATCTGGAGTATGCGAAGGTACATTCGACACTCTGGATATGCATAGTACACCCAGGCGTTCTGTAGTATGCATAAGTACACCAAGGCACTCTGGTGTTGGCATGGCTACGCCTGATCGGTATTCTTAGGTTCGCCCGGGCGTTCTGGAGAATACAAAGGTACACCCTGGCACTCTGGAGTATGCATAGGTACGCCCGGGCGTTCTGTAGTAAGCATAGGTACGCTCGGTTGTAATGTAGTATGCATAGGCACCCCAGATCATTTTGCAGTATGCATCGGTACGCGCGGTCCATCTCTAGTATGCATAGGTACGCCCGGTTGTTCTGTAGTATGCGTAAGTACGCCCGGGCGTTATGGAGTTTGCATATATGTATGCCCGGGCGTTCTGGTGTATGCAAAAGTACGCCCGGCAATCCGGACTATGCAAACGTACATTCGGGTGTTCTGAAGTATTCATTGGTACGCCTGAGCGTTCAGAGTATGCAAAAGTATGCCCCGGCGTTCTGGAGTATTGATTGGTACGCCCGGTTGTTCGGATGTATGCATAGGTGCACCCATGCGTTCTGTATATGTACGCTCTGGAACTCCGTTGTATGCATAGGTACGCTCAGGCACTCTGTAGTATGCATAGGTATACACGGACACTCTGGAGTATTTATAGGAACGCCCCGCCGATCTGGGGTATGCATACGTACGTCCGGGCACACTGTAGTATGCATAGGTACGCCCAGGCACTCTGTAGTATGCATATGTATACACGGAAACTCTGGAGTATTCATATGTACGCCCCGCCGATCTGGGGTATGCATATGTACGTCCTGGCACTCTGTAGTATGCATAGGTATACACAGGGACCCTTGAGTATGCATAGGTACGCCTCAGCAATCTGGGGTGTGCATACGTACGTCCGGGCACTCTGGAGTATGCAAATTTATACACAGACACTCTGGAGTATGCAAAGGTACGCCCCGGCGATCTGAGGTATGCATACGTACGCCTGGGCGATCTGTAGTATGCATAGATACGCCCAGGCACTCTGAAGTATGCATAAGTATACACAGACACTCTGGAGTATGCATAGGTATACACAGACACTCTGGAGTATGCATAGGTATACACAGACACTCTGGAGTTAGGTATACACAGACACTCTGGAGTATGCATAGGTATACACAGACACTCTGGAGTATGCATAGGTACGCCCAGGCACTCTGGAGTATGCATAGGTACGCCCAGGCACTCTGGAGTATGCATAGGTATACACAGACACTCTGGAGTATGCATAGGTACGCCCAGGCACTCTGGAGTATGCATAAGAACGCCCCGTTGACCTGGATAATGCATGGGTACGTACGGGTACTCTGGAGTATGCATAGTCACGCCCTGGCACTCTGAAGTATGCATTGGTACGCCCCGGCAATCTGGGGAAAGCATAGGTACTCTGGAGTATGCATAGGTACGCCCAGGCACTCTGTAGTATGCATAAGTATGCCCCGGCGACCTGGATAATGCATGGGTACGTACGGGCACTCTGGAGTATGCATAGTTACGCCCTCGCACTCTGAAGTATGCATCGGTTCGCCCGTGCACTCTGGAGTATGCATAGGTACGCCCGGGCACTTTGGAGTATGCATAAGTACGCCCCGGCGTTCTGTAGGATGCATAAGTATACCCGGGCACTCTGGAGTAGGCAAGGCTACGCCCGGTTGTTCTTAACAATGCATAGGTACGCCCGGGCGATATGGGGTATGCAAAGGTACACCAGGGCACTCTGGAGTATGCAAAGGTATACCCGGGCACTCTGCAGGATGCATAGGTACGCCCGGGCGTTCTGTAGTATGCATCGGTACGCGCGGTCTTTCTGTAGTATGCATAGGTAAGCCCGACCGTTTTGTAGTTTACATAGGTATACCAAACCGTTCTGTAGTATGCAAAGGTACGCCCGACCGTTTTGTAGTATGAATAGATACGCCCGGTCGTTCTGTAGTATGCATAGGTACGCCCGACAGTTCTGTAGTATGCATAGGTACACCTGACCGTTCTGTAGTATGCATAGATAAGCCCGACCGTTCTGTAGTATGCATAGATAAGCCCGACCGTTCTGTAGTAAGCATAGGTACGCCCGACAGTTCTGTAGTATACATAGGTAAACCATACCGTTCTGTAGTATGCATAGGTACACCCGACAGTTCTGTAGTATGCATAGTTAAGCCCGACCGTTCTGAAGTATGCATAGTTACACCCGACCGTTCTGTAGTATGCATAGGTAGTATGCATAGGTACGCCCGGGCGTTCTGTAGTATGCATCGGTACGCGCGGTCTTTCTGTAGTATGCATAGGTAAGCCCGACCGTTCTGTAGTATACATAGGTATATCAAACCGTTCTGTAGTATGCAAAGGTACGCCCGACCGTTTTGTAGTATGAATAGATACGCCCGGTCGTTGTGTAGTATGCATAGGTACGCCCGACAGTTCTGTAGTATGCATAGGTACACCTGACCGTTCTGTAGTATGCATAGATAAGCCCGACCGTTCTGTAGTATGCATAGATAAGCCCGACCGTTCTGTAGTAAGCATAGGTACGCCCGACAGTTCTGTAGTATACATAGGTAAACCATACCGTTCTGTAGTATGCATAGGTACACCCGACAGTTCTGTAGTATGCATAGTTAAGCCCGACCGTTCTGAAGTATGCATAGTTACACCCGACCGTTTTGTAGTATGCATAGGTAGTATGCATAGGTACGCCCGACAGTTCCGTATTATGCATAGGTACACATGACTGTTCTGTAGTATGCATAGATAAGCCCGACCGTTCTGTAGTATGCATAGATAAGCCTGACCGTTCTGTAGTATGAATAGGGTACACCCGACCGTTCTGTAGTATGCATAGGTACGCCCGGTCGTTCTGTAGAATGCATAGGTAAGCCCGACCGTTCTATAGTATACATAGGTAAACCATACCGTTCTGTAGTATGCATAGGTACGCCCGACAGTTCTGCAGTATACATAGGTACACCATACCGTTCTGTACTATGCATAAGTACGCCCGACCGTTCTGTAGTATGCATAGGTACGCCCGACCGTTCTGTAATATGCATAGGTAAACCATACCGTTCTGTAGTATGCATAGGTACGCCCGACCGTTTTGTAGTATGCAGGTACGTTCGGTCGTTCTGTAGTATGCCTAGGTACGCCCGGTCGTTCTGTTGTATGCATAGGTACGCCCGGCGGTTCTATGGTATGCATAGGTACACCCGACCGTTCTGTAGTATACATAGTTACGCCTGTGCAGTCTGTAGTATACATAGGTACGTCCGGGCTCTCTGAAGTATGCATTGGTACGCCCGACCGTTCTGTAGTATGCAGAGGTAAGCCCGACCGTTCTGTAGTATGCAGAGGTAAGCCCGACCGTTCTGTAGTATGCAAAGGTACACCCGGTTCTTCTGCAGTATGCATAGGTACCCCCGGTCGTCCTGTTGTATGCATAGGTACACCCGACCGTTCTGTAATATGCAAAGGTACACCCGGTCCATCTGCAGTATGCATAGGTACGCCCGGTCGTTCTGTTATATGCATAGGTACGCCCGGGTACACTAGAGTATGCATAGGTACGCCCGGGTACACTAGAGTATGCATAGGTACGCCCGGGTACAATAGAGTATGCATAGTTACGCCTGTGCAATCTGGAGTAAGCCTAGGTACGCCCGTATTCTGGAGTATTCCTCAGGCGCGTAGGAAGGGAATTGATATTGGGGCCGCGGAAGGGGTGGGCTCGAGATTTTTTTCAATTTTAAGCATTGAATGACTCGATTTCCAGTGAGTTCAGGTTTAATTTTCATGCTTTTATCTAAACCTTTCTGGTTAAAACAGTTGTTGATATAAAACTATTATCGTTTAATAGCATTTATTCATATTTGAGCAGTCCCACAATTTATCAATGTGTGTATACCACTTTATAAATTACGTCATAATGCTTCGTCGGAAGGCAAAAATTTGCTTAAAATGAAGACTTAAATCAAAGATAACTTTTCATTTACAACACCATTTTAAATGAAACATCGCATTTTTTTATTACCGAAATTTGATGAGGTCATTAGTTTCATCAAACACTTGCAAACCTGTTTCCAAAATAATGTTTGACAGTGCTCCGTCAGACGGCCGTATTGTGAAAACGTTTTTCGAAGTGTTTAAAGAAACTAAACTATCAATCAAATTCTGATAAAAGACCGAAGGTGTGGCTCCGTAAGCGGCGTAGACTGTGCTAAGTTTCATTTAAAATGGTGAAGAAATAGTGAAGTTATCTTTGTTTAAAGTCTTTTTTCAAATCAAAATATTGCCTTCCGACGTAGCATTTATGACGCAATTTATCACGTGGTACAGTACACTGTTTACGTCAAATAACAAATTATTGCAGTTTACCTTTTCATAGTGAAGCCACGAGTGACTTTGGAACCATTGCGAGTTGAATGCCATGTGTTCAGTTTTTTTTAGTGCCAAAAGATCTCTTCGGAAAACGTTTAGGCTGATTTGGAACGTCCATTTTAAAGTCAAGCTTTAATGTGACGAGTTTAAAATAATACGTATTGGTGGCTATTTAATGACAATTCTATTTTAACGAGAATTCGCAATTATTACAATGAACTACAGTTTTTTAATATTGCCTCTTCTTTCACTTACCCGTCTTTAATAATCCGCCGACTGTTTTCACGCCATTCACACGCCAATTAGCTAGATGGTCACAGGTTTAATTATGACATGGTGACCTGTTTATTCAATATCGTGTCAGACTGGTATTAATCTATATGCTCGTAACTTTATTTAAAATACGATCATTAAGAAAATCAGTATCAAATATTCGCGGCCCCATCGCCGTTACTAGCCAGAATATTGGGGCCGCGGTCGCAGCCCCTGCGGCCCCAGCTCCTACGCGCCTGTTCCTAGTTATGTCCGGACAATCTGGAGTATGCTTAGGTACGCCCGGGTACTCTGGAGTATGCATAAGTATGCCTAGGCAATCTGGAGTATGCATAGTTATGCACGGGCACTCTGGAGTATGCATAGGTACGCCCGGGCGTTCTGTAGTATACATTAGTATGCCCGTTTACTACGTGCGAACGGTATAAAGTTCTAAAGTTCGCACGTGAATTCAATGTCCGTCTTAAAATCAAATTTGGCGACTGTGAAATCATGTATTAATTACATAGTCACAATTTATTGATCTATTTGGATTGATAAATAATTAAAACCCTTAAGGGAGGCAAAAGCAAAAGCAGTTTGGGAACATATACAGTATGCTAGTGTTAGATAACCAATGTGGAGTATTAGGGCGGCGTATTTTATTTACCTGGTAGCGTTGTGTCTGATGACATTTTAAAGGAAGCGGCAACATTGAATTAACTTGAAAATTAACAGCTGTTACCTACATGTTTACATAAGGGATACGAGGTATTTGTTTATCTTAGTACAAACAATTGTTCTATTACTACGTTATCATGTTTATTAAATTGAATTATGACAGATATGAAAATACAGATCGAAGATGTCAGTGATTCGTACTAGAAAACTTCGGATATATTGTGTTGTGAAATTTCCAAGGTGAACAATTGAAATTGATGGAAACATGAAATGACAACAACATTTTGTTTGCCTTTTTGATTTAATTTAAGAGTGAGTTAACTCCAAGCCAGAAGGAAATTAAAATGCAAAACAGCACCGGCGTCTGACTCATTGTTTGTATCTTAATTGTTGATTAATATAATTTTGGGTTAGTATAATGAGATAAACAACACATCTGAAGATATCTAATGCCAATTATGTTAATGAGTCCAGTTTTTTTTTCAAATTTATTATTCAACATAGAAATAAGCCATTTTTTAAAAGGTGCCATGAAAAGAGGAGTCAATGGTATGCGATGTGTTGGTATAACTATATTGTTTTAAGACAAAAAAGTCAATGTCCCTATCTCGTCTTTTTGTAGTCGGAAACTGTACAGCAAATTCCAATCTTCAATGTGTTCCTGTGTAAACAGCACTACACACAAAAAATAGTTCAGAAAATATCACAAATTGACAAAACGCATGATTTTAATCAACATTTAAGACAAAAACAATGAGTATGAAGCCGGTGGATTGCAGGAAACTTGAAAACAATACTTAAAACTTACAAAATAAGAAAACAACAACAAATGTGTTAAAGAGGTTAATACACGGCGTTGCCGGCCTGTTGAGTGAAAACTTACAAAATAAGAAAACAACAACATATGTATTAAAGAGGTTAATACACGGCATTGCCGGCCTGTTGAGTGAAAAATGGGTATAAAGGGCCCGAGGATTTGTCGTTAGAGGGAAAGTAACTAAGGGGCATAACGTTTTGACTTGCGCCCCTCCGTCTGAACCTAAATTACCTTGTAAAATGTGTTGGCGGGTGGGTGGTGGTGGTGGGGGATACTCTCTGCTGATATCGCATACTAGACTCATTACATGATAAGAAATATCACATGCCAAGTGTTAGCTATTGGTATAGGTGATTGAATGTTGTCCGTCCTCTTCCAGATTCCTTCAATAAAAGTGGTTCCATGGAAATCTCCAGTTGCCATGGCAACCAAAATTAATTGATTGAAAATCTTTTAAGAAACTGCTGGCCCGATTTCAATATAATTTCACAGAAATGTTCCTTATGTGACCCAGTAATAAATTCCTTCACCCCTTGTTGATTCGTAAAAACTGTCCACCAGGGGACAGGGCAACTTTTCGCTATATGTATATATTGAAAACTTTAAAAATCTTCTAGCTTGATATAAAAAATTCCCATAAATCTTCCTAAGCTATCACATGTTTGCTTTTAATCTCCTTCATCCCATGCTGATTCATGAAAGAAATGGCAGCCAGGAGCCTGGGCGGGGATAGTCTTCACCATTATAAATATTAAGTCTGAATGTGGGACCAATAACAAATAATCCTACTCCCAGGTCTCAATGGAAATGGAAAATCTTCTCTTCAGACCCTTTTTTAACATTTTTTATTTTTTAAACAATCATTCAAGTTATCAACTGTGAACTTCATGAACTTCTTCACGGTATCAATGTATTTTTTACAAGTTTCATAATTATAACTTCAATTTTGTATGAGTTGTGACCCTTGACAATTTAGTAGATTAATATGAACTAAGGCACTTCCTCTAAGGGCTTGAATGTTATTGCCGGACACTTTAAAGTTTATTTAATGACTAAGTGAAACATACTAGGAGTAAAAGGGAAACGTTTTTTGTATATATGTAAATGAAACTTTTTAAATAACGAACAGTTCTGTTGCTGTTAGCAATTTATTAAGTATATACACAACCATCTACAATAATAGTGTATACAGTATATATAAGCATTACTATATATTTTATATGAAGTTTGGAGTTATTCTTCTTATTTAACTTAAAATAAAGCTACTATGCGTTTGAGATCAAGTACACAAACGCATTTGAAGAATATGTTACAAACAGAAAATAAATAAAAATTATCACATACCAATAATGTTGCACTGAAGTATATTACAATCAGGGGTTATTATAATTTTAACCAGAATGGCAAAACATTTACTCAAAAGGAATTATTGATTGTGTATGATAAATTTGTAGACAAGGAGCTCTGGCGAATTGTCTGCAAAACATCTCAGTGAGAATACAGAATATATTCTTATTTGTTTGTAACACAAATATACCCCCCCTCCCCCCCCCCCCCCCATAAAAAAGTTGCAAAATGTTGATTTTGAACAAAAAATGTGTTGTTTAGATTTTAAAGGCAAATTAAAATACTGCTTTCATTACAGAATAATCTAAATGATGGTTTCAATAACCTTTGCTTTCAAGAAATTGTGTTTGATATGACAAAATGACAAATGAATCTGACAAACTTCATGTCTTATGATCAAAATTATCTAAATTTTAATTAATAAATAATTTAAACAGCTTTGCTAAAATTTGCTATTTTAGACCTTTGACAGTTAAATATGCATGTACACATGTATTTTTAACAGATCACCCACAATGACCTTTTTGTCTTGCTTTTTGATAAAAAGTTTGTTGTTTTTACATCTGGTGGGAAATAAAATTGTATGAATAAATTAATGTTAAAATTTTCTAGACCTTTAATGGCCCAATATGTTATGACCTCTCATAACATTTTTGACATGAAGTATATTTTGAATTAAGCATAGAAATAGTCAAAACCAAATTTCCATATCATGGGACTTTCTTAAAGACCCAGTATGTTAAATAAGTTTAAACTTATCAAGGTGTAATTACAAACAAATGAACTCTAACCATCAAATAATATTTAAACCAACAAGGTGATCTTAAAAGAAATAAAAAGTTGCAATTACAATCAACATTGAACAGAGCTGAAAATATATTCTAAATTTAGCGTCTATATGGTATATATACAAACAAGAGCTGTCACAGAGACAGCGCGCTGGACTTTTCCGCCGTTTTTTTGGTGTATTGATTGAAAACCTTTGGCGAAACATGCATAGATCACTGTTAGATTAGATTTCATTGCAATACATGATGTGCTGAAATATTTACATAAATTGAATTGGAAAATATTTGAGGTGGTACGCAAACTTTAACGTAAATTCTAAGTAGAAAAAGGGGCTTAATTCTGTCAAAATGATCGATACTGTGACCTCCTCCTGTGTACAGGATGGGGGCATGATGTTGAACAAGTGTACAAAGTTTCAAAGCCATATGTCAATGCACTTTGAAAATATTTGAGGTGGTACACAAACTGTAACGTAAGTGGTTACGCCGACGCCGACGCTCGGGTGACATTATAAGGATAGCTCTCCTTATTCTTCGAATAGTACAGCTAAAAAGTAATCAAGTCAGTGATATTTTGGAACACACCCAAAATAAGAACCCAGTGAATAACTGCCAGCTGAGCTTTACTAAGCACTATTTCATACATATTTGTTCAGTGTACCAGCAAATAGAGCAAGCCCCAAATTTCCATTCCAAAACCATTTATATATGAAAAAAATTGAAACAATTAAAATCATTAATGATAATATTATTTATACAGAATGCCATCATGAGGCTATTGAATTATTCACAAATGATAATATGCACAAATTGAGGCTACATTTATCTATTATATTAATTTATATAGATTTATCTGAAAAAATGCTTGCAATATGTACAGTGTCAAATTAAGTTAATACAATTCAGTGTTCTCAAAAGCACAATCATTCTTTTCTGTACTGACAGCTGTTTTTTTTTATATTTAACATATCAGTTCAACAACATACAAATAGTGATCTTGGATTCATTGACAGTCAAAACACCGTAACTCTATACTATATATACTGAACTGATTGCTTCTTGAAAAAATCATGCAATAAAAGAAACCGAACAAACAAGCAAAAACTGAAAGTATCTGGTATCTGGTTTTAAATGCTAAATTTGGCACAAAATTAACAGAACAGAGTTTAGCAATTGCCTATATATGTTGCTAAATTATTACATTTTTGCTGTAAACATAAAGGTCCTCTAGGGCTTCAGCAACCAGGTGGCTATAAAAAAAGAAACAATGCATATGTGTTTTTACAGAATGTTGAATTGTATTAAGAAGTATTGAGGGATAAGTCAAAAACCTTGATGTAACTGACCCACTTTTTATCCCATTTGGTTTGTGATATTTTAAGTCTTGTTTAACTGCTTAAGTATAGATTAAGTTCCTAATGTAATGCTAAAATAAAAGGGCAAACAAAATAGTTTAAAAAAATTGAAAAACACGCAGATGTTGTTTCATTAGAAAATGATATAATCTCATGGCCGCGACTGGAATTCATTTATAACCAGCATGAAACAAAGTAATTTAGGAATGAAGCAAAAAGAAAAGATATACTGAAAAGAATCAAACCCGCTCAAACAATGCTACTGATTGGATATATTTTCGTAAAGAGATTGTGAAATACTAATAACCGCATGATGTCTGCTTCAATTTAAGTTTGGCTGGATGGTCTGTCATCATCCCCATCTCCAACCTGTTGCAAACAATAACAAATTTATAGTAAGTTATTAAGGAATTGGATTACTAAAAAGATGCACTATACTTGGTTGATGGACTTACCAAAAAACTTATTTTCATGAGGACATTCAATAATGGCTTCTAGTTAGGTTGGTAAAGCTGGCATTTACACTAAATTGTGTTGGGGGGAGATGGGGGATGGATATCAAGTGTGTGCGTGTCGGGGGGGGGGGGGGGTACAATTACTACTCGCATAACCAGGGAACACTTAAAATTTTCATTATCATATATATAATTTAAATATATAATTGTAAGCAAGTGGTGGAGGGCTTTGGTTTAAACAGGCACTATATTTTTTTGGAGGGGATCATCACACTCAGGGAGTTGGACCCACTTTCCATCCTCACTCTGACAAGTTTTCTTGCATACCCGACATGTGTTTCCGGTCATGTTTCCAGTGCTGGAAAAATCTGTCCTACACTGTCCCATGATAGATGAGTCAGGTGCAACAATGTGCCACTTATTATTTCTTTTATTGTATAGTTTACGGCGGGGGGGGGGGTACAATTGACTAGTGCATAAATTGTTTATATAAGATCAAAAGACACGTGAATATTCAATAAATAAGACATACATGTATAAAATTAGGTCTAAATGTACGCTGAATAAATTCTCTTTTTCTTTCATAATTTGCAATTGTTAACCTGTCAATTAAAAACAATACAGCAATAAATAAGACTAGCCCAATCACTGTTCATTTTTTTCATTCAGTAATACATTAAATCTTAAAAAAGAACAACATTGTGACTCGCGTATTTAGAAAGTACAGAAAGTAACGTTTCTGGTTTGTTTTTTGTGTGTTATGGGTCATAATGCAGATTGTTCAGAATATTCAAAATGGCAGCAGCCGTCGGCATGACATTAACAAATTGTTTCACCTACTATAAGATTATGTTTAGCAGCTTAATATCCCAAACAATCGTTGTAAAACCGACACATGGCCGTTTAATCTGATGCTTTCAAACAAAATATGAGAAAACCCTGTGAAATAAAAGTAGAAATGGCAATATTTAAATCTCCGTAAATTCGGGAAACCCCGTACCTAAGTTGGAACGCGAAGATAGATAAAGCGTGAAGTTTCTAGTAAACCGTTTGAGTTTTCAAAATATGAAATTCAATAAAAAAGTAAAAACATGCATCTCAGATGAACTCACCTTTACAATAAATTCAAACTTATTTGCTCGGCTTCCAAACTAGGAGTAGGATTTGTTATGGCTCCATTTGTTGTTGTTGTGGTTCCTTATAAACAAAATGGCGTCCAATGCTCTATTGAAATCTTCATAAAGTTCACTGTAGCGTGAAATGCGGATTAATATATTCAAGTTTGATTCCATAAGCATATATTTACACCTCAACTCAGTCTGTACGAAAGTTCGTCGGACCTTGACTCCCGCCGGTAATAAATGGCGAGGTCCGGCAATCGCATGAATATTGTAGGCCCACGTGTCCGGCAATAATTTTAGAGAAAAATCTGTTGTTTATTGATTGTGTCAAAAGTGTTTCTTGTTAATTTAATTAACTAACCCTTGTTTACAACATAAATTCAGGGCTTTCAATTGACCCGGGTTTTGAAGCACAGAAATCGTAAATGAAACCGAAATTGACGCATCATTAATTTGTGCAATGCGTCAGTTTTAACCCGGGATAATTTCAGTGCAAGAGTCGGTATCATTTGAAAGGAGCAGCAAGGCAAGCTCTAAATGTTTGTTTAATCAATTAAAGTCAAAAGCAATTAACTGCCGAAGTGACAAGTGATTATCAATCTGGAATCTGACCGTTACCAACTCAAACTAATGACGCTAATTATAAACTCCGCCCATTATGCAAATTAATGGACATCTTCGGCTTTTTTGCTAAGTACGATGGTTTGAAAAACAACAATGCTAAAATATATTTTGTTTTTGTTTTTTTTTATATCTTGTCTTACATGAAATTAATGAAATTTGTATTTGTTCTTAATGTGTAACAGAAATGAATAAACATTTTTCGTAGCACATGGTCTTAAAAGCGCGGGACACAGGTGCACGCTTACTTCCTGTCAATTTTAATGAAAGTGAAAGAAGAACTGCGTAAATCGTTGTCAGTGTTAAGTTCTATAACAAAAGAGTTTTATTGTTATGCGATTAATGAAAAATAAAAAACAATGTTGCAATATTGACAATAGGAACGTTGAATGTTTTTGTTTACTTCAGGAAAAAATATGAAAAACTTGAAAGTGAAACCGAAAGTACAAATATGTTGTTGCAACTAAACAATCGATGGTGCATATAGGAGTCAGTGAGTGACAAGGATGCATAGGGTTACATAACTAGTAATACATGCATAATTCCTGTTTCACTGAACATGCATTAAATAAATAATACGTTCATAGGAGTCAGAACATATTTTTCCTCTTTGACTCTTGGAATTTGTTTACCACCGAAGAGACTGAGAAGGAAATAAGACAACAAAGTATTCTATATATTTCTTATTCCTTGATTTTTTTCTAGAATTGAAAGTGGATTAATACTGCTGATCTTTATAGAAAATAGAAATTGTATTTTTTATTTATGTTTTGGAAGCTATTAAACCAAGTATAGATAATCATTACCTTGCAATGCCATCTTATGACAGATAATAACTATTATTTATGAAGAACGACCAAGAATTTAGAAATAAAACGGACAATGACTCTTAAAGATCTGATTTTGACTCTTGAAAATCAGACCTCATTCATCAGAGGTTTGATAATGATAAATCTAACGGTATGGTACACATAGCATCATCACTCTGGTTTTATATTCTGAGAATGACTAAAATGTACATAACATTTTTGGACCTGCTAAAACTGGTCCGGTCCTGCAATGCAAACAGTATTGCAGGACCTCGTGTCCTGCAATGTGATTATGACTTTCGTACAGACTGCTTTATTGTGCTCTCTGAATACAAATCTCTAATTTGCCCTTCAGAAATGAAATACATGTACCAAAGGCTCTGTGAAATCATTGAATAAATAGTCATCATTGCTCCAGCCAGGGGGTAGGTCAGAAATGACACTTTTGATGTGAATTAAATTAGCCTTTATGGGACACTTGCAAGGGCCAGTACTCAACTTTTTATGTGATGTTACTTCTTTCAATACTTACAGTTTGTTACCTCAGCTGTTAACTTTAAGTTAGTGTCAAAAGTATGTACATTTATAACTCATTCCTGGACATTGACTGGCAAACAAAAGGGCACAGCAGGGTGTAGTAAAATGGCAGCTGGGTACTTGAAAAGGGCAGCGGGTGTCCCAATCTGTTATTTAGGGCTAGCTGGAGCATTGAGTCAATAAATTTGAATAAATGTTGTAATTATCCTGGACTCCTTAATTTTATGCCGGACTCCTTGATTTTGGAATTAAGGAGTCCAGTGGACTCCTTCTCTATTAGTGTCAAACACTGACCAGTCAATTGTAACCACGGCCCCCCAGGTCCGGAGGTATACCAGGGAAATGGGCTGTGTTTTTGTCCTTTCAGGTGGCCCCGCAGTGCCAGGTGAATGCGGTGGTTTTGTCATCGCTTTAAATATAGCGGGGAATTGGCCTTTCCTAGGGTCCCTGATGTGCGGGGGCATTTGGCGGAGAATTTACCATATGTTCGTCCATGCAGAGCGGGGAATTTAGCCGGGGTTGGCTGGACGGAAAGTCAAAGTCCTCGCTATTTCCCGGACTTGGGGGGGCCGTGGTTACAATTGACTGGTGCATAACTTGATAAGCTTTGTGAAAAATCATCTTGGTATCCCAGCGCATACTTATTTATAGGCTGTGAATCATAGTATTACTACCGGTAAGTAACACATAATCATCAATTTGGTGTATGATTACAGAGCTTTTTGTATAGTACCCACGGGTCCGACTATCAGACCTATTCCCAAAGCAAAATATAAGGTATTTTTTCCAATCTTCAGAAAAAAATACCAATAAAAAAAATATATTTTTTTTTAAAGTCTTTTTATCTGTATTGGTTCATTTGCAACATCCTAATAATTCATGTCATGTAAAGTTTTTCTGATAATATATCTCGGAAATCATTGATTTTCATCACATTCAGAGATCAGTATGAAATATTATCTGTCATGATTTATTGCAATAGATATTTACAACCCAAGGATTGATATTTCAGCCATTTTGGGTCCTTTAAAAGGAAAATAAACTAATATTAAATCTTTTTCTAATTCTAGAGACTACACAGCTTTTTCTATTAACTGTAAAATTTCCCAATTTCGGCATTTTCACGACGCAAAATTTCCCAAAATGTCCAGGGTCTTTTTCCCAAAATGGCCAGAGAAAGCCCTGGATTATTTAGATATTAACAGTGACTCTGTGAGCTAAAAGGCTGTACTGTACCTTATTTTTACCACAATCACATTAATTATTCTAACATGTCATGTAGATAAGTAAAGAGGGATTCTTTATTTCCTCCGATATGAAGAAACATGACACTTGATAATCAGAACATATACAAAGAAACATACAGTCTTATAGAATAAAACTTTACGTAAATGTTATACAACAAACATATAAATCGGGGTTAAGAAGGATAACTATAAATACAATGAATAATACTGTACTATAACAATGCATCTACACATGTACTGAAAAAAAAGTGAATGAAGCATAGTTTTATAATTTCATTTACCTTATTTGCTGATACCTGATACTACTATATATTATAGGCTGTAGGCCTGCATGGGAGTCGAACCTCCTACCCATAGATTGATAGTCAAGTGCGGTACCACTAGACCACGGATCAGCATCAATTCAATCATTCTCGTTCACCAGAGTGATGATGCTATGGAGTCCATAGATTGGATTTATCACGAGAGGGGTGAGAGTTGTCTAGTGGTATAGGTGTCTGCCTCTCACCCAAAAGGTTTTGGGTTTGATCCCCATCAGGGTGAGAATGGTCTAGTGGTTTAGGTGCCCCGCCTCTCACCCAAGGGGTTCAATCCCCACCAGGGGTACTTTCTCATGGCCTCTCAAAATGGACACAGTACTGGTTTCTGCCCAGGAAACGGACCCTGGAGCGATTTTATAAGCTTAACTTTCGTCACAATCGAGCTAAAATAAATTTGTATATACTAATCAAACCTGCGATTGGAGGTCGAAATTATATTTTTGCCCAATGGGATGACAGTATTTTTAAAATCTGCAGTACATTCACTTAAGTAAATTAGCAGTCAGCTGTTTTAGGGGCTGAACCAGTAGACAAAATATTATCTCGAATACTAAGCTGATTTAAAGCTGCACTCTCACAGAATGCTGACAAAAAAATAGATCTTAGATTTTTATATTTAAGTTCAAAAAATGATTTTTTATGCATTTTTCTTAAACCATAAGTAATGGTTTAAACCATAAAACATAAGTTTTTTTAGTGGAAATATAAAAATCTACGATCCAATTTTTTGTCAGCAATCTTGTATCATTGGTTTGCAGATATTCACGCAAAAAATGCTATTTCCAAGACAAAAAAAAATGTAAAATTGGTAAATCTGTGAGAGTGCAGCTTTAAGGGTTATGTCAGTATGTATTACCAAAATAAAGAGTTATAAATGCGACTGCATCGCATTAAATTGATTATTTTGGTAAAAAATATAATATCCGTGAACCGTTACAATGGTTATTACTGAAATACTTTTATGCTGTATAATATGTAATAATTTTAACCCCCTACCGATTCCACCGTAGGGGATGTCTGTCCGATATCATGCACATCATTTTATTTTATTGGTTGCCATAGCAACATAAAGAATCAGTTTACTACACTTTAAAAGGGTCCTATAATAACAGCAAAAATGTTATCCCAAAATCATAAAAGCTGCTGTGTATAGCACCTATGATACATTTGGCTGGTATAGCAGTGAATACACCAATCCCTTAACTGGATCTTTGCCCTGTATAATGAAGTATTAAAACTTGGTCCATGTAATATAATATGCGGATAGAGGGCAATAGGGATATTATGCAGGCCAATAAAAAAAAAAAAAATTATGCGTGAAAAATGTGGTGGCTATTTCAACATTTTCTTAAAGATGCACTCTCACAGATTGAATGTTTTGACAACTTTAAAATTTTTTTGTCTTGGAACGACCCAATTTATATCAAAATGAATGGAAACCAGTGATATACGACTGCTGACAAAAATCAGATCGCAGATTTTCATAGTTTAGTTTAAAAAAATGTGTTTTTCTTAAACCGTTAGTAACTCTTTTAGCCATAAAAGATAAATTTTCGATGGAAATATGAAAATCTGCGATCTGATCTGCGGTCAGCAGTCTAATACCACTAGTTTGCAGATATTTATGCAAAAACATGGCTCATTCCAAGACAATAATAAATAAGTTGGCAAACAGTAACTTATTTGTGAGAGTGCAGCTCTTATTTTAATGCTAGTAATTTCAATTTGTTTAAGAATCCGAAGGGGACTTTTGTAATGTAAGTAATACTCAGTGACTTGTTTCTTTTACCAGGTATTGAATAAGATCTAATGGCAAAACAATGGCCTCTTATCGAGAATTTTTAAAGGAGAACGACGCCCAGAACTGGATAAAGGCCAACCTCGCCCTCAAAATCACCAAGGACGGATTACAAGATTTTCTGGAGGACGTTCTGACATGCGTTCACCAGGACATCTATAGCACTGTTAGAACATCCAAGGGTCTTCCATCCAGGGCAGCATGTGCACATTGTTTCACAGAAAACGTGTTGAAGTGCCCAACTCGTGGGATATGCACCAGTACTAGAAACTGTAGATTTCATAACTGTCCTCAAAAACTGTATGCTCCTTGTCCAAATGGGATTTGTGAAGGCGTCCGTGATGAAATAGTCAAACATCACAGGTTTTCGGGACCATCATGGAAGAATACGAACGCCGACAAATGGAGCACCATTCCCTGGGAGATAGGCAAGTGTTTCCTGCCCCCTGATGGCTACAAGACCGTGTCCTCCATCAAAGACAGTGACTTTAACGGAGTGATCAGCGTCATGATGAATTGCGAGGATTTCCAGAACAAACTGTCGTTTAACGTTGCGACTAAGCAAAATTTATTAACAGAGGTAAACAATATTAATCGCACTTTAATCATATTATACGATTCCGTGGACATGTTAAAGCTGCACTCTCACAGATTGACAGTTTTGACGTTTATTATATTTTTATTTCAAATTCAGCTGATTTCGCGCATTAATACATTTAATTCAGCCATATAAGATAGATCACTTAAGATCTGTCGAAAATTTCATTTTTCTTATACATTAAACATATCACTTTATTATCATTATGTCACTGGTCATAACGGCCAATTTGTGAGAGTGCCGCTTTAAAGGATGTTCGTTCTTAATGCAGATTATTTTAGTATTCATTTAAAGTTCCCTTGTATTCTCATTTAAAACCATGACAACCATTACAAATACACTATCTAATTGATAATTTTGTACATTTGCGACTTATGACATTAACCAAGGAGTTTTAACGTGCATTTACTAGTTTCTTCATATTGAATGCATTTCCATTTGGGCCATGTTCACCACAACAGCAAGCTATGTTAGTCAATACTTATTTCAAACATTACATTGAAGGTTCGGGACATTGGTCGATGCGTACGCCACTCCCATGACCAGAGGGTCAAAGACACGGAACTAGTGGACTTCCTGCTCAAGCTCCGCACCCTGCTGGAGGATAAGACTGAACTAGCTAACCGACCCGAGGCACAAGACGCTGTGGAACAGCTTAAGAAGGTACTAATTTACATGATAGCGGACTAAACAGATTATACAGGTAACTGGTATGACATTACAAGAGAGATGACAAAATTGAAGTAGTGTACTGGCCCAAGGCACAACAAGCCGCGAAACAGATTAGGCAGGTATGGCTTTCCATGATAGAGGCCACAATTGAATTAGCATACCGACCCAAGGCACAATACGCCGCGAAACAGATTAAACAGGTATGACTTTACAATAAAGATGACACAACTGAACTAGCATACCGGCCCTAGGTACGACACGCCGTGGAACAGGATAAAAAGGTATGACTTTCAATGATAGATGACACAACTGAACTAGTATTCCTACTCAAGGCACAATATCCCATGAAACAGATTAAATAGGTATGCTTTTACATGATAAAAACCACAACTGAACTAGCATACCGGCCCATAGCACCACACTCCGTGGAATAGTTTAAACAGGTAAGACTTTACATGATAGATGACACAACTGAACTAGCATACCGACCAATAGCACCACACTCCGTAGAACAAATAAAACAGGTATGGCTTTGCCTTTACAAGATAGATGACACAACTTAACTAGCATACCGGCCCTAGGCAAGATATGCCGTGGAACAGATTAAACAGGTTTGACTGTACGCGATAGATGACACAGCTGAACTAGCATACCGATGCAAGGCACCACACTCCGTGGAACAGATTAAACAGATGTGACTTTACATGATAGATGACACAACTGAACCAGCATACCGATGCAAGGCACCACACTCCGTGGAACAGATTAAACAGGTGTGACTTTACATGATAGAAGACACAGCTGAACTAGCATACCGATGTAATTCACAACACGCCACAGAACAGGTATGAGAAAGGGTATGAGTTAACGTTTAGTTTTTTGTATTAAATTCGGTCGACGCGTGTAGAAATACGTATTAACTTGCTGGAAGAGTCCTTTTAAATTATAACGTGTGTACTATTTTTTGTGTAGTTCAGGCATGATTATTAAAAATAATTTTATTATGCATGGTGAAACTTCGCAGACGACTTGACTGCCAACTTCTGTGCATATGTGCACCCGGAATTGACTTATTATGTTATGGGACACAATTAAACTAGCATACCCTAAGCTCAAAGAACTGTAGAAGTGCTTCAACAGGTATGAACTTATATCCTAGAGGACATAACAAAACTAGTATACCGACTCGAGGGTGCGAGACCGTGAAACAGCTGAAAAAAGGTATGATTGCAAGTGTCCTTGTTAGCTCGACTATTCGAAGAATAAGGAGAGCTATACTACTCACCCAAGCGTCGGCGTCACCCCTTGGTTAAGGTTTTGCGTACAAGCACACATAGGTTAATATCTCAGCAACTACTTCAGGTATTGCATTGAGACTTTATACAATGGTACTCATCCAACCTACTTAATTAACCAAGTTTGATAACTCTACTTTGCATTTAATGCCAATAATAGGCCTTTATTATTTGACTTAGAAATTCTGGTTAAAGTTTTGCGTGCAAGCACACGTTGGTTAATATCTCAGCAACTACTAGAGGTATTGCATTGAGACTTGATACAATGGTACTCAACCATCCAACCTACTCAATTAACCATGTTAGATAACTCTAGTTTGCATTTAATGCAAATAATAGGCCTTTATTATTTGACTTAGAAATTCTGGTTAAGGTTTTGTGTGCAAGCACACATAGGTTAATATCTCAGCAACTACTTGAGGTATTGCATTGAGACTTGATACAATGGTACTCAACCATCCAACCTACTTAATTTATGAAGTTAGATAACTCTAGTTTGCATTTAATGCAAATAATAGGCCTGTATTATTTGACTTAGAAATTCTGGTTAAGGTTTTGCGTGCAAGCACACATAGGTTAATATCTCAGCAACTGCTTGAAGTATTGCATTGAGACTTGATACAATGGTACTCAATTATCCAACCTACTTAATTTACGAAATTAGATAACTCTAGTTTGCATTTAATGCAAATAACTGCCCTTAATTATTCGACTCAGAAATACTGGTTAAGGTTTTGCATGTAAGCACACATAGGTTAATATCTCAGCAACTACTGGATGAATTGCATTGAGACTTTATAAAATGGTACTCAACCATCCAATCTACTTAAATAACCAAGTAAGATAACTCTAGTTTGCATTAAATTCAAATAATGGCCCCTTTTTATTCAACATAGAAATTCTGGTTAAGGTTTTGCATGTAACCACTTTTAAGTCAATGCTTCAGCGAATACATCATGTATTGCATTTAAACTTTACACACAGGCTCCCAACCATTTAACCTTCTTATTTAATCAAGTAAGATAACTCTGTCTTTCATATTATATAATATTTGCCCCTTTATTATGCTTCTTAGAAATTCTGGTTAAGGTCTTGTTAGCACACATAGGATACTATTTCAGCAACTACTTAATGTATTGCATTGAGACTTTATACAATGGTATTCAACCACCCAACCTAATTGAATAATCAAGTTAGATAACTGTGTTTTGCAATTAATGGCCCTTTATTATTATACTTAAAAATTCTGGTTAAAATTTTGCATGTAACCACATTTATGTTAATATCTCCGCACATCATGTATTGCATTGAAATCTAATCTAACAGTGATCCATGCATGTTTCGCCAAAACTTTTCAATCCTTACACTGAAAAGCGGCGGAATAGTCGAGCGCGCTGTCTCTGTGACAGCTCTTGTTTTATATCAGATTCGATAAACTCGTGCAAAGATATCTGTGTACTCTTGTGTAAGAAGAGCGATTGGGAATTATATCGAGTGGACTACCTTTTGTGCGGATCAGGTATGCGTATATTGAATACAATTTAGAATAGTATGGTTTGACCTCGTCACCAGACCCTACTTGACCTTGCACCTAATCAGATCAACGGACTTTAGTGTAGGTGGGGGCCTCTATTCGACCTTGCACTTAATTATATCAACGGACTTTACTGCAGGCGGGGGGGTGGGGTCCTATTTGACCTTTCACTTAATCAGATCACCGGACTTAAGTATGGGTGGGGGCCCCTATTTGACCTTCCACTTAATTAGGTCACCGGACTTTAGTGTAGGTGGGGTTCCCTATTTGACTGTGCACCTAATCAGATCAACGGACTGAAGTGTAGGTGGGGCCCCTATTCGACCTTGCACTTAATAATATTAACGGACTTTACTGTAGGTGGGGGTCCCTATTTGACCTTCCACTTAATTAGATCACTGGACTTTAGTGAAGGTGGGGTCCCTATTTGACCTTCCACTTTAAAATTAAATCAACAGACTTTAGTGTAGGTCGGGGCCCTATTTGATCCACCTAATTAGATATCACCGGACTTGAGTGAAGGTGCGGGTCCCTTTTTGACCTTCCACTTAATTAGATCAACAAACTTTAGTGTAGGTCAAGGCCCTATTTGATCCACCTACAGACAAAGCGAAAACATTTTTTTCCTTCACAGGACATTGCGACAGGTAAACACTGAAAGTAGGTGCGGGTCCCTATTTTACCTTGCACTTAATTAGATCAACGGACTTTATTGTAAGTGGGCGTACCTATTTGACATTGCACCTAATTAGATCACCGGACTTTAGTGTAGGTGCGGGTCCTTATTTTACCTTGCACTTAATTAGATCACCGGACTTTAGTGTGAGTGGGCGTCCCTATATGGCCTTGCACCTTATTAGATCAGCGGACTTTCGTGTACGTGAGGGCCCCTATTTGACCGTGCGCCTAATTAGATCACCGGACTTTCGTGTACGTGAGGGCCCCTATTTGACCGTGCGCCTAATTAGATCACCGGGACTTCAGTGAAGATGGGGGTCCCTATTTGACTGAGCACCTAATTAGATCAACTGACTTTAGTGTAGGTGCGGGTCCGTATTTGACCTTGCACCTGATTAGATCACCGGACTTTAATGTAGGTGGGGGTCCGTAATTGACTTTGCACCTGATTAGATCACCGGACTTTAGTGTAGGTGGGGTCCGTAATTGACTTTGCACCTGATTAGATCACCGGACTTTAGTGTAGGTGGGGTCCGTATTTGACCTTGCACCTGATTAGATCACGGGACTTTAGTGTAGGTGGGGTCCGTAATTGACTTTGCACCTGATTAGATCACCGGACTTTAGTGTAGGTGGGGGTCCGTATTTGACCTTGCACCTGATTAGATCACCGGACTTTAGTGTTGGTGGGGTCCGTATTTGACCATGTATCTAATTAGATCACATGACTTTAGTATAGGTGGGAATCCCTAATTGACCATGTACCTAATTACTAGTAGATCACCGGAATTAAGTGATGGTCGGGGACCCTATTTGACCTTGCATCTAATCAGACCAACGGACTTGAGTGTAGGTGGGAGTCCCTATTTGACCTTATTAGAAGCGAGGCCAAACCAAGGTTGCGTACCGATGGGTCACGACCCATTACAGACCCATGACACAAATCGTCAACTGGTCTGAACCCTCCCACGTCTTAAACGTACGAAGTGGTGGCCTCGAAATTATTAAGTCGTGGCAACAACATGCAAGTCGTGGGAACGAGTAATTTAGTTGAGATCCCGAGATAAAAAAATAGTTTTATTTACACATGTCACCTTTATGACAACGTACATACACTTTCTGATGTAGTAAAACTGTTTTCTGTTCAAATTTGTCTTTATAATATAAGTTTATAGTTTATATTATTTTGTAAAATAGCCTTTGAATTATTGGATGCTTAATGTCTTGATCTGTTTTGTTGACAGCTGCAAACAGACGATTTCAAGATCAGTGCTGAGAACGAAGGGGAGATATTGAAGGAAGGTAGGAGACGCTTTTGATCAAATTGACGTATATGGATATGGATGAAACTGTGTGTATGGTGGCTTATGTAAAGAGCTAGCTTGGGGCTGTGATGAGTAGTAGGGTGTAGGTCACTGTTTCTAAGAAAGAAAAATGGTTTCCGCCCACTAACTTTCGTTAAGAAAGATAAGATAGTGTTGAAACTCTGCATTTCTAGCACACCGGATAGGCATTTCCGGTGACGTCAGCCGTGCTGAAATATAAGTATCATGTGTTTCCGGTAGGGATAGAAAAATCCGACCCGAGGGCACGCGCGTAAGCCGGTAACGAGGCTTTCCGAGTTATCGGACACGCAGCGTGCCTGAGGGTCGGAATTTTCGATCCGGACCGGAAACACATGATTATTTTTATTTTTTGAATATCTTAAATTATCAATTTGTGGAAAAATTGACGTAGAATTTCACCAAAGCGCGCGAATGCTTATATATTTAATTGCGCTTTGTTGAAATGGCATAATTTACTTTTTCATATTCCATACAAGAAATGAAATAAGAAGTGGCGCGTTGTTGCGCCTGACTCCCCTTACATGGGGTGTGTAAGACGGGTTTTTTCCACCACTGGTCACATGACCGGAAACACACGTCCGGTATGCAAGACAATTCCATCTGGCTCTCCTGCCATGCCAGATGAGTCACGCGCTGTGACGTAATACTTTCTATTTCTTTTATTATACACTTGTAACTATAATTATGAGATTTCAATAGATGAGTGCGATAAATATTAACTTTACTAAAATATACCTTCAAAACAAAAAGTAACCCTTAAAAGACGTGATACTCAGAAACTTATTGATGTATGCCGTGAATAAAACTTACTGCGCGTCATGACGTGAGTAAACATCATCACACGCCCTTTTTGGTAAAATGTACAAACATGCGCTTTTCAATGTATTTTTTCACAAAATATTGTAATTCAAGGTATGCTAGAAAAATGTCTATCATATGTGTCGGTTCCTCGGTTCCAGATCCAAAAATCCGACTCTCGGACACGCTGCGCAGCCGGTAATTCGGCAAGCTTCGTTACCTGGCAACGCAGGTGCCATCGAGTCGGGGTTTTTTTTCTATCCGGACGTGTGTTTCCGGTCATGTGACCGGTGCTGGAAAAACTCATCTCATCCATGTAAGATGAGTCACGCGCAACAACGTATTGTATGTTTATGAAAAGTATTGTATGCAATTTCAATAAAGCGGAATCATAAATATAAGTATACAATACTTTTAATTAAAATTGAAAAGAAATAATCGTAAAAGCGCGATTTTTAAAGGAACTATTTGACGTGATAGTGATTTAAAATGACTGCGCTTTATGAAGTCAGTACACAACGTCGCACGCGCTTTTTGCTGAAATGTACTAAAGTACGTTTTCTACGTCAATTTTCCCACTAATTCATAATTTTAGGTATGCAAGAAAAAACATCAATCATGTTTTTCCGGTCCGGATCGAAAAATCCGACCCTCGTGCACGCTGCGTGACCGGTAACTCGGAAAGCCTCGTTACCGGCTGACGCGCGTGCCCTAGGGTCGGATTTTTCTATCCTTACCGGAAACACATGATAGATACTTATAAGAACTCATACAACTTTTAACTTATACAACCATTACACTATTGCTGCCTTTCTTCTTACCAAGCGTCTTGTGATATTTCTGCTTCTTATCACCTGTACCAAGCGTCTTATGATATTTTTGCATACCGGACGTGTGTTTCCGGTTATGTCATTAGTGCTGGAAAACCCCGTCTTACACCCCCTATGTTAGATGAGTCACGCGCATCCACGTGTCACTTCTTATTTCTTTTATTGTATGGTTTATGAAAAGTATATTTAACCATTTCTGTAAAGCGCAATCAAATATGGCCTAAAAAAAATATGTCTGTTTCCTGTAACATGCTGAAAAAAAGATGGGTCGGTCGTTAGGGATTTTTTTTTTTTTTTTTTTTTTAATGTCAGAATGATCCAATATTCAAGTTTATTTCAGGTGAATTATTTTAATAAGAATTCAGTGTGATATATAGATTCAATCTTTCTGCCACTTATAAGCTAAAACTGCTAGTTTGACAGCCATCAAAACATAAAATACATCATCATTGTAATAAATCAAGACTAAGTGATTTTTTCACATCTATATATAGGTGAAGCTTGACAAAGAAACAGCATTGTTTATCAGTTATTTTTAGCCATGGTACATGTATTTGAGTTGTAGAATGCATCCTGTTGAAGGGCAAGCCATGGGTTCGACTCCCAGCGGTGGCAACATTATGTGCAATTTTGAGCATTGTCAGTATGTTCACCAGGGAAGCAGTTCATCTTTAGACTTTGCAAATATAACCCAGTGAAAGAGTGAATCAAAGAACATTTAGACAATTTATTTTTGGCAAATGTTTTAAACAAAACTTTCAAAATGCATACATTTTCTAATAATAAAACATGCTATTATTGCACAGACTATTTTAAGATAGACTGTGTAATAATATCAAGTTGTATTACAATTAAATGTACATGACAACTATTATAAAATAAAATGCTGTTACAACAAGAACAGGCAAGAATCTCCACAAAACATAATTTTATATAAATCAATACTTCGATTGATAAATGACTAGAATCAATGACTAAACCATTTAACTCTTAGAGGCTGTCAGAATTGTACAGATCTTTGGGACCAGTGTAGACCCATGGTCTACGCTGTTCACTGCTTGGACACTTAAACCTTACCTGCTGACTCGACAGCGAACAGTGTAAAATAACAGATTGGACTGGAATATGTTTAAATAGACTAGAATCAGTATTAAAAAAGCTTAGACTGACTAATAAAAATTAATACCATTTTCTTTTTTAAACAGTAAAACAGCAAAACTAGTACACGTACAGTACCTTAAATAGTTTCCACAACTTATTTTTTTAACAATTTTCAGTGTTTTAAAAAGATCTGCTGTATTAGATCCACTCTTCATTCTGTAAAAATCTCAAGCACGATAATCAATGTAACTTTCAATAGAATACCTTGTTGTTTTTTCCTTTTCTGGACTTGACTGGACTACGGGGGTCAAAACATTCCCAGAGTCAAAACTTGGTAAAATATGTTCTGACTCTGACGAAAATATTATTTAGTTAATGCATCTTCGTTATGTAATCCAGTGCATCCTTGTCAAATTCCAATATGCACCAGCGATTGTTTAGTTGCAACGACATCTTTCTTACTTTAACTTTCACTTTCAGGTTTATCTTTTTTTCCGGAAGTAAACAAAAACATTTAACGTTCCTATTGCCAGTATTGCAACATCGTATTTTTCATAAATGGCAAAACCATAACAGTTTTGTTATAGAACCACGGACCTATAAACCAGGTCCGTGATAGAACTAAACTATAACACTGACAACGATTTACGTAGTTCTCCTTTCACTTTCATTAAAATTGACAGGAAGTTAGCGTGCACCTGTTTTCCGTGATTTTTAGACCATGTGGTATGAAAAATGTTTATTTTTCTGTTAACTCATTAAAAACTTATAAGAATTTTTTTAATTAACTGGAGATATAATAAAAAAAACTTAAAATAAATGAACAAAATATATCCTAGCATTGTTCTTTTTCAAAACCATTGCACTTAGCGAAAAAGCGGAAGGTATCCGTTAATTTGCATAATGGGCGGAGTTAATATTACGTCATTGAGTTTGAGCGCTGCTAATTGACAAGGTTACCGATCAGATTCCAGATCGATAATCACTTGTCACTTCGGGTGTAAATTGCTCTTGCGGGTTAAACAAACATTCAGATCATGCATTGAGGCTCCTTTCAGATGATACCGACTCTCACACCGAAATATCCCGTGTCAAAACTGTTGCATATTACAAATGGATGATGCGTTGATTTCGGGTCATTTACGATTCCCGTGCATCAAAACCCGGGAGCTCGGGTCAATTGAAAGCCCTGCAGTTTAATGTCACAGCCATTAAGGTTTTTGCCATTGTTTCAACTTGCCAAACCGGAAATGTTTGTAACTATGCAACGATTCGGACACTACCAAAATATTTAAATTATCGTTGTCATCATAGGCCAGAGATCGCTAAAAATCTGACTTTTCGAATTTTGGGGCATAAAGAAATTGCGGTCGGCGGTAAAAAATTACGGTCGGTCGGGTTACAGGAAACAGACATATTTTTTTTTAGGCCTATATAAGTATGCAAGACTTTTGATTAAAATTGGAAATAAAAAACGCGATTTTCAGAGTAACTATTTGACATCAATAGTTATTTAAAATAATTGGTTGTCCGCAGTTGTTAGCGCACTCGCTTCTCACCTAAGCGACCCGGGTTCGATTCCCGGCTTGGGCGCATGTGAGTTTGGTTTGTGGTCACCAAGCCGGACAAGTGGGTTTCCTCCGGGTTCTCCGGTTTCCCCCAAAACACAAGACCACACTCTCGCGTAATATCGTGCCAACGAGAGTGATTAATATAATGTTGTAATAACTTGTTTCACAATCGTTGTAAAATAAATATGTTTAAACTAAACTAAAATAATTGCGGTTTATGACGTCAGTAAACGATGTCGCACGCGCTGGTTCGTAAAATGTACATAAGTGCGTTTTCTATATCAATTTTACCACAATTTGATAATTTTAGGTTGCAAGAAAAAATATCAATCATGTTTTTCCGGTCCGAATAGGAAAATCCGACCCTCGGGCACGTTGCGTGGCCGGTGACTCGGCAAGCCTCGTTACCAGTTTACGCGCGTGCCCCCGGGTCGGACTTTTCTATCCGTACCGGAAACTTGTGATATATATGTTGCTTCTAATCGTCTTATGATAATGCTGCTACGTATATTCTGCAACAAGCGTCTTGTGATATTGCTGCTACTTATCTTCTGTACTAAGCGTCTTGTGATGATGCTACTTCTTATCTGCTGAACTGAGCGTCTTGTGACAATGCCGCTTTTCATTGTCTGTAACAAGCGTCTTGTGATAATGCTACTTCTTATCATCTGCAACAAGCGTCTTGTGATAATGCTGCTTCTTATCTTCTGTAACAAGCGTCTTGTAATAATTCTGCCTCTTATCTTTATGTACCAAGCGTCTTGTAATAATGCTGTTACTTATCTTCTGGACCAAATGTCTTGGTAAAGGCTGCTACTTATCTTCTGTAAGAAGCATCTTGTGATAATGCTGCTTCTTATCTTTGGTCCCGGGCCTCTTGTTAAAGACTGCTACTTATTTTTTGCAACAGACGTCTTTTGATAATTCTGCTTCTAATCATCTTAACAAGCGTCTGTTGATATTACTTACCGTCTGCATCAAGGGTCTTGTGATATTGCTTATTTTTATCTTTTGTACCGAGCGTCTTGTCACAAAACTGATTCCTGTTTTCCCACCAAGTGTTTTGTGATAACGCAAACGTATACAATATATGTTCTTATTTTTATGTTTTTAATGATATATCTTTACATTTTACTTCAGGATTACGACTACGTTTGGCAAACCATTACCGAACCACTTTGGCCGACATGCCGATATCTCCCATTCTCGGAGATAAGAACGCCAAACTCAACAAATTCTACGTGGCACCGAAAATTGTGGAGAAAAATCATAGAAAAATCGGCAAAAATGACAAGGAAGAAAGCGGTAAAGATGTTGAAAAATTTTCAGATGTTTTCTTAAAAGAAGATCAGTTGCTCAGAAATGTTTTCCTTGTTGGAGAACCGGGCAATGGCAAATCTACATTCTCCGTAATGTGTGTCCTGGATTGGACTCACCAGCATTTACCAGCGGAGGAAAATGTCGGTACTAAAACAAGCTATGTCGATCCAGAATTCTTCAAAAAGTTTGCATTTTTGTTTCATGTCACCCTACGAGATTCAGGTAAAACGTGTGATCTAGCACAAATGATCAAGGATCAACTTATACGTAAAATCTACCACGAGATGGATGCCGATGATGGCTTCCGGCTATTGCAGACGGTGCTTGAAAGTGAAAAATGTTTAATCATAGCTGACGGCCTCGACGAATGGACCCATCCGGAAAACGTAAACTGTACCTGCAAAACTGAGGAAAAAGTCACCCCTTTCCGAAATTCGGCCAACAAGGCCACACTCCTCACGACAACGCGTCCCTGGCGAATGTCACAGTTTAGAGTGCAGGATTCAAAGATCGACAAATATCTTGAAATAGAAGGAGCTGCAGACACAAGGCAACTCGTGGAAAATATCATCAACATTCTTAATGAGGATTCTGAGGATGAACGGACACCAGAAGCTTTCATGAAAATGGTGTCAGAGAAGGATCTTGAAGGATTATTGTCAGCACCTATCAGTATCACCCAGCTCGTGTGCCTGTGGTTCGAGGGCAAATCGTTAACCGATTCAAAGTGTGACATTTATGCTGGCGTGATAAACATGCTATCATGTAGACTTAGTTGTATGCAAAGCGGGAATAACATTCCGGAAATTGAACTGCCATCTGTATTAAAGGAACACGAATGCTTCGTGCAAAATCCCATGGTTTACCTTGCGCTGGCAAAGTTAGCATACACAACTTTGTATTCAGAGTGCAGAGATTCGTCTGTTGTTTTCAGCAACAAAACAGTCAACGCTTTGTTAAGCAGGGAGCAGGTTGAATTTGCATTGAAGTCAGGCTTACTCACGGAGAAGAAATCCAACTCATTGATCAAGAGATCATCTCACTTTTCATTCTTTCATAAAACACTTCAAGAGTTTTTAGCGGCTCTTCATTTATGTTTAATGAAAACGACTACAGTCAGCTATCAAACAAGTACGAACAAGATAATAAGGAAAATATCTTGGGAGATGTTTCTCAGACATTTATTTTCATATGTGGAATGAAGCCCGAGCTCGGTGTACAAATGTCTTCATGGATCAATAGTTCTAGACCATCATCAATCTATACCACCATACCACCATCAATCACAGAAGAGAGGCTAACTACTTCAGGACCTGATTCTCTCCGGACACCGTGAAGCCAGGGCGAACAACTATGGTGACATACCGCTCTATCTCGCACACTTCTGGATTGATGTACGAGGATGTCGTAGTGTTAAAAAAGCTGATGATGATAAACAAGGAACGTATTCAGTCACTAGTCATCTGGATGCAATGATCAAATTAATGGGGAAGAGCTGCAGGAGGTGATCACATCCTCCTCCGACTCCCTCAAAGCAGTGACACTGTGGCCGTGATGGGCAGTATGACCTGTCCCAGTGTCACAGGCTGGAATATCTGATATAGGGGAGCAATACAACACGTGTGCAGGTTGATCCAACACATATTACAACATGTACTTAAAGTGTATCATCGAATGTTGAAATGTACATATTTAGATTATTTAAACACGATCAAAGGTGGAGTAAACTACAACGTGTTGTTATGTAGCGTTAAGAATGTCCAGTTACTTGTGGATACACTACCAAGTCTCCCTCAGTTACAACGCCTTGACATAGGGTACAGATCTAGGTGAGCTCCACCTCCTCCCTCCAGCCTCCATCACCGATATTACACTTGGTTGTGACAATGACAGCGGAGGCGGTGCGGAGTCTGATAGAGACGATGAAGAACATACCACACACCATTACATGCGACATGGGCTGCACGGTGAAACCTGCCAGTGAGATGAAAGACATCCGAGAACATATGACAGTTCGCCGTCATTCAAGGTTCTCAAGTTTGACGACGTGGAGGCTTCATTTCAGATTCACCAAAATGTGAACAATAAGTTAAATGTTAGCATCGATTATGGGAATTCATATTTGATGAAAAACAGTGAAACAATCAATGGGGAAGTGTCATTCTATTTATAGATATATGTCACTTTTCCAGGAACTAATTATTATCAACCACTTTCTATGTGTATTTAATTAATTTGATTTATGTTGTGTATTTACTTGCATCCTAAGGCCTAAAAAAGAAATTGTTTGGTTAGGGTTACATCCTTTTCAAAAATAGGTAGGGAAGGTAGGCTTTTTTTATTTTTTTTTTATTAGGCTTTATATAAGAATGTCATTTTCATCATTGGAGAATGTTGTTAAAGTTATCTTCTATATAAGCAATTAAGGTTTTAAACTACATATTGAAAAGCAATTTTTTTTTAGTTTTTCATTTTTTTTTCAAACTGACTATAAAAACGGTAGGGTCGGCGCCTATTCCGTAGGTAGGGTCGGGTAACCCGAACCAAATGTATTTTTTTAAGCCTAAAATAGATTTAACTGTACACAGCAATGCGTTGTGGCAGACGTTATTAAATATATCTGATGGGGATGAAAACTTTCTTTTTTAATTATAACACAACAGTCCGTAATCAACACGTGCAATAGTCGGTTTAACTTGATTGACATTTTTTAAAGAATCTCTTAATAAAGCAACTCATTTCCTAGTTTAATGCGATATCATTTGATAAATGTTACGTATTTACTTCGCTTATGGATTATGAATTAATGGGGAATATTTAGTTTTTTCTTTATTTACAATGGCATCCTTGCTCAGCTGTATTTTATATTCTGTATTAGAGGAGTATACCAATAACACGTTGACTTTTTATGTTTATAATCGATTACATAAATTTCACATTATTATGAAATCTACAAAATGATATTATGTATCAACAAATACTACAAAAGAAATAACCAAACATTGAGTAGATTTAGTTACCTAAATAATAGAATATATAATTGCCTATTATTAACATATCACACAATTTGATTATAATTGAAGAATATATGATTAAACGTTGAAAATATTGTTTGATTTGTATTTAATACAATGAGGGTGAGGATGTGTTAGCATGATGATGATGATGATAATGATTGTGGTGATGGCGGTGGTGGTAACGACGACGATGATGATGATGATGATGGTGGTGGTTAATACGATGAGGATGAAAATATGTTAGAATTATGAGTATAAGTATGATGATGACTACAACCACGACGCCGACGTCGATGATGATGATGAGATGATTATGATGATGGTGATGATGATTCTGATTCTGATTCTGATGTTGTGGTGGTGGTGGTGGTTGTGGTTGAGACGATGTCGATGATGATGATGATGATGATGGTGATGGTTGTGGTTGAGACGACGACGTCGATGATGATGATGATGGCGGTAGCCGTGGTAACGACGGCTATGATGATGATGATGGTGGTTGTGGTGGTTAATACGATGAGTATGAAAATGTGTTAGAATGATGAGTATAAGTATGATGATGATGACTACAACCACGACGCCGACGTCGATGATGATGATGATGATTCTGATGGTGGTGGTGGTGGTGGTTTGGTTGAGACGATGTTGATGATGATGATGATGATGATGGTTGTGGTTGAGACGATGTCGACGACGTCGATGATGATGATGGTGGTAGCCGTGGTTAATACGATGAGTATGAAAATGTGTTAGAATGATGAGTATAAGTATGATTATAAGTATCTATCATGTGTTTCCGGTAAGGATAGAAAAATCCGACCCGAGGGCACGCGCGTAAGCCGGTAACGA